>NC_050177.1:44367945-44600445 GCF_008315115.2 Sander lucioperca
GAGGAGGCGGACCTGACCTGGGAGGACAAGGAGGACAAAGAGGACAAGCAAGACGCTGAGAACATTAAGCCAGACTCTAAGCAGACCGACACTGACAAGAAGTACCAGTACAAAGAGGGTTGGTCTCTGAACCTTGATACCTTTCAGTGTGAACAATGATCTTATCTCACTTACATCCACCTTTATGTTTGCTTTTTTGAAAACGAGTGGCATTTTACATTATGTTCCCCTGTTGATATAAGTGTTCAGTCGAAAATGATAGTTATGTTATGGCAAGGCATCATTTTTGAACAATAAGCACAAGAAGAAGATTGAACAAGAACATTTTTAAATTGCAGGTGAATTTAGTTAATTGTAGGTCATGGCTCTTTGCCTTCTTGCAGCTTTGTTCTAGTATATGAACACAAAAACACAGTTAATTGAACATCTGCCTTCAAAATCAAAGCATAAGATAATAAATAATTTCAGCAGCTTTTTTAATCCTTGTGTTGACCTCGGGTCACATTGACCCGTTTTAAATTTTTGTTTTATATCAGAAAATATGGGACGTAGAAATAAGCGCTGAAAATGTGTAGAAGAAAAATTTAAAAATTTAAAACGTTGGAAAAAGCAAAAACAAATTGTGAAAAAAAGGCGTCAAAAATGTAATGTCTTACAAAACAGAGATTACATATACTGTAATATACATTCATTTATTCATTTCCTAGCCTATCTGCCACCTTGTGGACATTATGAGGCATGACGGTATCAACAGTTACACAGACCTAGATTTATTTTCTCTCCTTTATTACAGTAAACGACACTATGTCCCAGTTTCATTCTGAGTTGATACTGAGGGAAGTATAACTTAAACATTTTGCAAATCTTTTCAATAAAAAGAACATTGTGGTCATTTTTTGTTTTGGTTTCTCTTTCAGAACAATGGAAGCCAATCGACCCAGAGAAGAAGAAGCAATATGACCGAGAGTTTCTTCTGGGCTTCCAGTTCATCTCAGCCAGCATGAACAAGCCTGAGGGTCTACCAGCCATCAGTGATGTTGTCTTAGACAAGGTGCAACCTCTCACACTAAAGACATGGCCATACAGTCTTGAATAGTTTCTGTTATGTTTATATTATGTAAATGTGTCTCTGATTTTTTTTATTTTTCTATTATTAGTTTATTGATTTTCTGTTACTCTGGAATTGCCTCAGTGTGGTTTAAATGGTGCTGTATAGATACACTTGCTGCCCCTTGCCATAGACTGTCTGTCCCCATGTTGAGAAAACGACCTAGATCCTATGAGTCAGTCATAGTTATTTTTGCTAGGTGTTTGATCACCACAGTAGCACTGATGGAATGTAACTAATGTCCCTGTGACTAGAAACATAAAAAGATCAAAGGTTGACAGAATTACATCTTAGCAATGATCTGAATAGTTTCAGTTGGTGTTTCTTTCTGTCTTTTTAGGCTAATAAGACCCCTCTGCGTCAACTGGACCCCAGTCGTCTAACAGGAATGAATTGTGGACCTGACTTCACACCCTCCTTTGCCAATCTTGGCAGGCCTGGCATGGGAGGAGGAAGCAGAGGACCAGTAAGTTAACATGTTCTTAGTGTGTTTCAAGAGCTCCGCACTTGAACTTTATAGCCGATGAATAAAATGGTCATCCCCTATCTCTTCTCAGCCGCCAGGTATGGGTATGGGAGTTGGTGGTCCACGTCGCTCCCAGCAGATGCAGAGGAAAGAGCCAAGGAAGATCATCACCACCATGTCACTCGGTGACGACGTGCAGCTGAACAAGGCAGAGAAGGCTTGGAAACCTACAGTGAAAAAAGTTGTTCACAATCGTGCAGTAGAGGAGCCTGAGAACGATTCAGAGCATGCTAAGACTCAGGACCTGTTTAAACGGGTTCGCGGCATCCTCAACAAACTGACTCCCCAAAAGTTTCAACAGCTAATGAAACAGGTGACGGAACTGACTATTGACACTGAGGAGAGATTGAAAGGAGTCATAGATCTTACCTTTGAAAAGGCCATTTCTGAACCAGACTTTTCAGTGGCCTATGCCAACATGTGCCGCTGCCTTATGGGGGTAAGTGATACCACACACTTTGCCACATGGAAATATGTGTTGCTTGAATGCTTACTCTTTGACTGTTGGTGGTTCACTCCTGCAATTGTGCACAGAGCTAATATGTATTAAATGATAAACTAAATAAATTTCATTTCTAATAAGGCCTAAGCCTGCATGATGATGTTGAAATTTAAAAACCTCAGACTATTGTGTGGTAATGATACATTTTTCTGGAGCCAAAACTAAATTCACACAACACAAGCATTTTTTTTCATAATTGATTTTTCTTAGAATTACACCTGTTTGTCGAAAAATACTTTGTAAAGATGAGAAACATTTTATTTGTTCTGCTGGATAAAGTTCCCTAAAATACTATTATTAAACGGAGAAAATAATCCTCTTTTCTCTAATCAAAGTAAAGCATAAAATGCTTCCATTAAAACATAATCATAAATCCCACTTTATTATATGTAGCTTGTTCACATACTCGCACTCTCCTATCAAGCTTTTGAAAGCAGTCAGAATTACTTTTTTTGTCAGAATATTTTAGTCAATATTTTTGGACGGTTTGAGCTCATGACATTCTGTGACACCGGTGATGCTTGGCTGGTTGACAGATAAAGACTACTTACTACTAGACACTAACATGGCTGCCTAACTCTAAAACACACTCTTAAAATAGAGTTAAAGAAACTTGCAGCCAAGCCACATTTAAGCTACAAACGACCCATAATGAAACACTCTTTTAATGTAATAGGCTCACTCTGTAACACACAAACCAGTACCTGCTCCATTATCTTACTGCATCTAACCCCCTTACAAATCTGTTGTCAGCATCAAGGACTGAAGTAAAAAAAGGACACACCTTTGAAAATTCAGCTTACTGCTAAAAAAAAACTCAACAGACCCACAACAGAAATTAGAACAGTCGGAATGAGTTTTTGATCTTAGATATTGACCAAAAAATCATTTAAAACGGGGGAAATAGTTAAATGAAGAAACACTAAAAATAGTGGAAGAATTTCAATTATGTATTTATAATTTAGATTACTTCACAAATATGTAAAAAAAAAAAAAAAAAAAAAGAACGGGCAAAAAACAGGAATATTATAATATCCTTTGTCGGAGTCCAGTGATGACCGTAAGTAACTTAGTCTTTTCCTGTTCTTTTTTTAATGTATGTTTTCTCTGCTCTTTTCAGCTTAAAGCCGAAACCACAGATAAGCCGGGAAACACTGTGAATTTCCGCAAGCTGCTGCTAAATCGATGCCAGAAGGAGTTCGAAAAGGATAAAGATGATGACGAGATCTTCGAGAGGAAGCAGACAGAGCTGGATGCTGCCTCAGTGGTATAGTACTACCTCACAATATATGGGTTGGGGTCTTCATTTAAGCACAAAAACAAGTCAAGTTGGTAGTTAAACTTGGGTATATGGTGGGAAGTTTTCGAAGGTGACCATATATCGGGAGGAAGCCACTATGCTAAGATTTTTCATACAGCTAACCATCCCTCAACACGATTTCCTTTGTTGTCATCACCCTTTTCTATGTGACATTGTTTCTCTGGCAGGCGGAAGAGAAGCAGCGGCTCAGCGATGAGCTACAACAAGCTAAAGACCAGGCCAGGAGGCGCTCACTGGGCAACATCAAGTTCATTGGTGAGCTGTTCAAGCTTAAAATGCTCACAGAGGTCATCATGCATGACTGCATTGTAAAGCTGCTCAAAAACCATGACGAGGAGTCCCTGGAGTGCCTGTGTAGACTGTTGTCCACTATCGGCAAGGACCTAGACTTTGAGAAGGCCAAGGTACAACACACACACGCACACACACAGTGTTAGATAGTGTGATGAAGGGGAAATGGTATTCATAAGTGCACACATCACATACATGAATGCATGCTGATAAATGTGCAGTTGGATTGTGTTTTAATTTGATGTTGTAAATGTAGCGTATGAAATGGACTCACCAAACTGTCGTGGTCATCCTCAGCCTCGTATGGACCAGTACTTCAATCAGATGGATAAAATAATAAAGGAGAGGAAGACCAGCTCCAGGATCCGCTTCATGTTGCAGGATGTGCTGGACCTTCGACGGGTAAAGCATAAACAACACGCACACATATACAGTACACGCATGCTAACAAGGCATTGCAGCATATTACTTGGAAATACTTGCAAAATACAATGAATTACACACTTTTCTGATCACCACAGGATCAGTGTTCTTCAAGGTTGAATCATTTCTTTATTTAGCATGATCATGTTTAGCATATTCTTTGTTTTATATTGTAGTGTGCATTCATGCGTTTTGTGTTTGAGCACCTCCAGTAATTGTTTATGAGAGTTTCAGTTTGTGGGGATTTCAGTGTAGAGAGAATCTTGTCATTTTCTCATGTCACACACCTTCTTGGACTTAGTGTGTGTGACTGTGTGTGGTGCTATACACACTGGTCCTTTAGCCCTGGCTGTGTTTCGCTAAAATATGGGCTAAGAAAGAAATGTTTTTCTCAGCTCTTTAATGCACGGCAGCTCCTAAACACAGCTCTGTGCCACAGACTGTTCCACACAAACTCCGTCGTCTTTAACTAGTTCATGAAAAAAAAATGTATCTAGTATTTTCATCTTTTTGTGTCTTCTTCTGACATTTCCATTTAGTTGTGCTATTAAGCCAGTCCAGTACTGTTGAAGCTTATTTCTCTTAAGGAATGCTGCAGTCCTGTAGTTAGGCTCCCACACACACACACACACACACACACACACACACACACACTTTGTTCCTTTCTAGGAAAAGGCTGAAGAGAAAAGTTAAGTTAGGATGTTGATCTCCTGATCCATTCCAGGTCTAGTCTCTCCCATGTAGGGATGTCATGAGAACTGATACTTAGTTAACAAGTTGATGCCAAAAAATTCTGAAAACGTGACGGTACTCGTTTTTACCTAGATTACCGCAGATACCCTAGTTACCGGGATGTAATTCTTCCGGACCTGACGGGGGCAGCATAAAAGCCTCAAATGTTCTAGTCTGCCATTAAATGCCAAAGAAGAACGCCTACCAGCACGGAAGAACAGTGAATAGCTCCTCGTCTCTATGACGCTGGTTAACTTTAACCAGCCTGGTTCTGTGTGAAAAACGACAGCAGAGCGAAACAAACTTAACATACCTGCTGTTGGAAGTTGAACTCATTAAAGATAATACCGTATGCTGCTAGCTGTGTGGTGATGCCAGGATTTGGAGCTGTGGGTCCATCAGCTACCACCACAAATACAATTTAATTCTGTGTGAAACACTAAACATATTGTTATCCTTATGCTGAAATACACGTTATAAAGGAGTGTATTTTGAGGTACATAGGATTTACTGTTGTTTCTTTATCGTGGTATATAACTGGGTAACGAGAGTCGTGACATCCCTACTCCCACAAACACCGTCGTAATAATAGGTAACCATTGTTACCATTTGTCAGCATTAATACTCCTAGATGCCTTTGTATCACCAGTCAAAATGAGAAATACTTCAGTGCAGTTAGGTCAGTAGGTCAGTGTGATGAGTCTACTGCGCCTGCTGCATATTCTTTAAAAATGTAAAGTTTCAATCTCTTTGGCGGCACCTATGGTGATAAGCTTGCAGGTGTGTTTTTGAATCACACTTCCCAAACCGCTTGCGATTTTTCATGGAAATGTCGCCACATACACCCAGTTCGTAATACTGCAAATGCAAGGGCTTTCATCATCTATTTGGCAATAGATAGTAACTTAACAGACATTTATTTAAATGAAAATCTTTAAGATTATTACTTTAAGTTGTTTAGTTACCATGGTGATATGAACAGAAAATTTACACTAATACTTTCAGATTTTTAAACTTTGATTGACATATTTTCCCATCCAAAACCTCCAGAGAAGACAAATCATGTCAAAAATAGAACTGTCAATGTCATCACTCACCTCTGCCCTGTACTCCCAATCTGTCCCTTCATCCCATCCCAGAACAACTGGGTGCCCCGGCGAGGCGATCAGGGCCCCAAGACCATAGACCAGATCCACAAAGAAGCTGAGCTGGAGGAGCACAGGGAGCATATGAAGGTGCAGCAAGCCCTCATCTCCAAGAAAGAGACGGGTGGCGGCCCTGGAGGCAGGATGGGTGGAGGAGGTTCCGGGGGTCGTGGAGGCCCTCACATCCAAGGCCGTGGTGGTCCTCCCCAGGACGAGGGCTGGAATACAGTGCCCATCTCCAAGAACCGGCCTATTGACGCCTCTCGCCTTAGCAAAATCACAAAGGTAGGGGAGAGAGGCCAGTGTTAATATGTATCAGAGTTATTAACCAGTTGGATGACGCTGCACACATTCAATTTGCTAACCATATGGTTAAATTAGTTAAACTTTCAACTGCAGCAAATTCATACTTAGCCTGTTTTGTAGTTTTAGCAGGTAGTGTGTATTTAACCAACAGTTTCTTCTTTCAGACTCCTGTTCTTGACTTCAACAATCAGTTGCTTGCCCCAGGAGGTAAAGGCACATGGGGGAGCTGGGGTAAGGGCAGCAGCGGTGGCACCAGCGCCAAACCTGCAGATTCTGGTAGGTGTCCCATACTGATGTGATGATTATAAATCAAATAAATATGTATTTGAGCACCTTAAAGCAGAAACTCAACATGTGCTATGTTGTACTTTCATCCCAAGGCTCAGAGCCAGGCGGCCGTCCAACCACCAGCACTCTGAACAGGTTCTCAGCCTTACAGCAGCCGTCCTCCTCCTCAGGCTCTTCCCTGGACTCGGACAGACGAGTTCCTCAGAGGTGAGGAACAGGACACAATTCTTGAAGCCTATTCAGAATCTCCACTAGCAAATGCACAGTGGGACCCTACAGAGTCAGACTCTGTGTTTGTGTTATCTTTTCCTGACTCTGCTCTTCCTCTGTCCTTCTATAGAAACAGCTCGAGTCGAGAGCGCAGTGATCGCTTCGACCGCTCTGATCGTGGCACTGACCGATTTGAAAGACGGGATGAACGGCGGGACGACCGTGATCGTAACCGACTGCAGGTCACCAAGCGCAGCTTCAGTCGGGAGAACGAAGAGCGGAGCAGGGAGAGAGAGCAGCGTGGGCCGGCCGATCCTGTCCGCAGAGTAGCGAGCATGACGGACGACAGAGGCAGCAGAGACAGAGCCAGGAGCAAAGAGAATGGTAGGACGCGTGACGTAGCGGTAGTGTAGATTTAAACTACATATTTAAATCTGAGAATAATCTACTGTGCTAAGAATAGAATTCTCTGGGAAATCCAAATAATCAGAAAATATGTTTTGGACATTTCAGCCATTTATATCAGCCATCTATAAACTCTGAACTACATACTCTACTTACCAAAAAAAGGTTATACAACAGGAAAGCTTTTTACTTTTCTTTTTTCTTTCAGCAAAAGTTAGCATAAATTAAAATAAAATAAAATGTGTTTTGTTTGAACAGTTAAGCGGGAGACAGCTGCCCCATCTCCCCCTCTCCAGACCCTGACCACCACCAAGCCTGCCTTGACCGAGGAAGAACTGAGCAAGAAGTCGACCGCTATCATCGAGGAGTACCTCCATATCAACGACATGAAGGTACACACTGAAATGCATATGAAAATGAAAAGAATCCAGACTTCCCTTACACAGAAGTACAAATCACTTTTTTCTTGTTCCATTGCTCACTTGTAAAAATTAAAAATGACCCGCTGACAAAAAACACTTAAAATTGCAGTTGTCTTGTTCTGTCTTTACCTCGGTGCATTTCCTGTGGCTGCCTCACAATAAAAGGCACACTGTAATTCATTGAATACGCCGAAGCAGGAAATGTTTGGTTTGAAAATACAGCCTATATTACGACTGTAGGAGGCCTATCGCTGAACAGATAGGCTTCTATCAATAATATGCAATTACAAACAGTAAAGTTTTACTACCTGCCTGTATTGTTTCCTGTGAATCCCTTATACTTGTATATTACAGGCACAGTTTCATCCTTACAGAAGCGTTCCTGCACCCACTAACAGCCTTACAACAATCTGTATGTTCTTCTCTGTCTCTACAGGAGGCTCTACAGTGTGTGCAGGAGATGAACAGCACTCAGCTGCTCTTCGTGTTTGTGCGAAACGGGCTGGAGTCGACGCTGGAGCGCAGCACCATCGCCAGGGAGCACATGGGCCTGCTTCTGCAACAGCTTATTAAGAACGACATCCTCCCAACACAGCAGTACTATAATGGGTCAGTATGGATCCCCAGAGAGGTGGTTCAGTACAATAAGTAATGTAGTATGTGCATAAAAGGTGTCATTGACTTTCATAGAAAACTATGAATATGTTTACATGTAATAAGTAAATATATAAATCTGAGAGCAAGTGCAGCTGGACCAAACTCTTCTGTGACATGTGTTAGCAGAGTTTTTAGTGTTGACTGAAATAAAGTTTATAACAACAGGATTTAAAATGAACAGGCTTTAGCTAGTGAATTAGTCTCTGAAAAGTCATATGTTTGAAAGCAGTTGCTGAAATTGAGTAATCTTTCTAACCAATATGCTTAGCCAAGACGTTTCCATATGTATGTATCATGTCAGTGAGGTGCCATAAATGCTTAGTTTTCCCATCTGTGAAGTCATTTTGAACTTGTTTTTCATCCTTTAAACCTTGAATAAACTTTGAAATGTGTGCACTGTGTGTTTCCTCAGGCTTCAGGAGCTCCTGGAGGTGGCTGAAGACATGGCAATAGACATCCCCCACATCTGGCTCTACCTGGCAGAACTGATCACTCCCATGCTCCATGAGGGAGGCATCCCCATGGGAGAACTTTTCAGGTTAGTCCCCAGGCCTTACTTGGCCCCTCAGCATGTCAGCAAGGGAAATCTGCAAGAGAAGATACCTTTTGGCTGTTTGTCTAACCTATGTTGACCTTTTTATGCTTCCAGGGAGATTTCAAAGCCTTTGATCCCCCTGGGCCAAGCTGGAGTCCTGCTGGTCCATATCCTCACTTTACTCTGCAAAGGAATGGTAAGAACCAATCAATTATAATCCTTTCTATATTATATTGTATCTAATAGTGTATTCTTCTGACTGATAAGGGTTTTTGAATATTTTTGAAAACCAATACTAACTGAATGCAGTTCTACTTAGTACTGTTTTTTGCCAATCACACTGAGCAAATATGTAAATTTGAATCCGTGCATTTGGCTGTTGATGCCAGTGTGATCAGTGTATGTGTCCATCAGTCTAACAACCAATCTGCATCTCCCTCATTAGAGCCATAAAAAAGCGGGCACCATGTGGAGGGAGGCTGGCCTCCGGTGGAAAGACTTCCTCCCCGTGGACGTAGACGTCAACAAGTTTGTGACAGAAGAGGTGAGAGGTCGCTCACCAGCTTCATCATTAGCTGAGGAAATTTGCGAACAATATTTTCACAATATTAAACAGTTGTTAATCATCCATTATATTGGAGGCCTTTAGTATAGGTATGATACCCCACTATAGTATCAAAACGTTTTTGCTGACAGGATTAAATTTCAATAGAAACCATTTATGAAGTGCAACATTACAATATTGTAAGCTCCAGTTTTTGTGTTACACCAGAAACCAAACTTCATGATTGTGAACACTGTATTCCCTTTGTCGTATTACTGGGGTCAAAAGTGATTGTGTAGAAGTTGAATGTGAGTTTGCTTTCAGGCACTGAATGAGAAGTGGAGTGAGTAGAAGTAACATGAGTGTTTTGAAAAGATGAGCAAAAAGCCTGTTTCTGTCTCCATGGTGCTAACTAGCATGTGGAGTTCACACTGGGCGACGAGTCGGAGGAGAGCAAAAAGAAGCTGAGCTCTGCAGAGCTGACCAAACAGCTGGAGAGACTGATCCAGGACAAGGCCAACAACCAGAGGATCTTTGACTGGATTGAGGTTTGTATTCCTGCTTGAGTGTAATTCATAGCAGCGGTCTCCAACCTTTTTTTGAGCCACGGACCGGTTTCATTTAAGAAATATTTTGACGGACCGTTCTTCAAGGTGTGGCGGATAAACACGACAAAATGAAATGATACGACCAGCATGAAAACAAATATCTAATAATATATATAATATGAAAACAAATGTAAAATGCATGAAAAACACAATTTACCTTCAGTGGGAGCCCTGCGCTTGTTTCTGTGCAACCAAACGGACCCATCTGGGGGTAACGGGAGACAGTGACTCCCGAAGTGCGTTCCTTATGTCCAGTTTATTCCGTGA
This sequence comes from Sander lucioperca, assembly GCF_008315115.2. NCBI lineage: Eukaryota > Metazoa > Chordata > Actinopteri > Perciformes > Percidae > Sander > Sander lucioperca. Next base: position 44,378,236 of record NC_050177.1, read on the forward strand.
TTTTGTTTTGATTGCTATCACAGCAGAAAATCAAGGTGCTTTGTCTCCATGTGCCAAATAAGTTTTGAAGGCTTCATTGCCTTATTTGCTAGCTTGTCGCCACATATTATGCAGAGCGGGAGAATCACCTGTTGCGATAAATCCGTATTTTAAGTAGGGCTCCTGGTATTGTCTGTTAAATTTCTTTTTTGTAAGTTGTAGGCTCTTCTTCTGTCTCCTCCTCCGTGGGCCTTTCCCCCTGAGCAGAAAAAGCTCAGCAAAGACGTTTGTTTACTCATTTTTTTTCCATGTTTGTGGGTTTCATTGAGTGGTAATGTGTCAAGAGGAAGAGACGGGACATTTTTCAAAATAAAACATCTTTTAGACTCTGATAATCAATTAAACAAGTACCAAATGACCCAGTGGTAGGGGAACTCTGATTTATAGTATTTATTACATTCTTTTACTTCCATCTTCATTTCCATTTGTTTCCATTCACAATCTTAGGCTTAGGCTTCAGGCTTTGGTCATGTCTGTGTCAAGCACATGTTTATTTTTATATATATATATATATATATATATTTTTATATTTATATATATATATATATATATATATATATATATATATATATATATATATATATATATATATATTTTAAATTGCATATTAATGATATCCACACTCATTTCAGGTTGGTTCTTAAAGTTGAGAGATAACTAGTCATGACTGCTATTCAGACATCAACATGAGACCAAATCTGTCTAAAATGCACCTGGGAAAAATGCAGGGAAAAAGCTTGTTTTAGTATACTAGGTCTGCATGACACCATGTAAGACATTTTCTTTTAAGACTTCCAGAACGTTAAAGGCTGTAATGGCGTTAAAGGACTTTTCTTACTTCATATGGTAAGTCATTAAATTCAAGAACCTGAACCTGAGACACACCAAATGTGTAATGAAATCCTCTGGGATTCAGTACATTTATTTGTCACCTTTGTCATTTTTGGGGAATCAATCACACAAAGAAAACATGCAATGCACGTTCACAACAAAAGACCTTTATCACTAATGTGATGAACTCAAAGTTTCAATGTTTACAGGTTCCAGGTTCCAACGAGCTGTTATTACAAATTCCTTTCTGTCTGCTATTAATGAAGCTGTTTAGATTACCTCCAGTTTTCTGCATGTGTGTTAATGAATTTGTCTTGTGTAGGCCAACCTAGATGAGCAGCAGACCTCCTCCAACATGTTTGTCAGAGCTCTGATGACCTGCGTCTGCCAGTCAGCAATCATCTGTGAGTCAGCATGTACCCTTTACATCCCTCATTAGAACCTACTCATGCAGGACTCGGATAAGGATGATAATCACTATGGAAATATGTCAGCGAGTTACTACTCATCAATACTCGTCAAGTCAAACCTAACTCAAACTATGCTATTCGAGTCCCTTTAAATTATGTTTTTCCAAAATGACTGCATGCAGGTGAGAACCCCAACAAGGTGGACAGCGAGCAGATCAAACTGAGGGCCAAGGTGTTGCAGAAATACCTGAAGGATGAGCAGAAGGAGCTGCAGGCTCTGTATGCCCTCCAGGCCCTGATGGTGCAGATGGAGCAACCTGCCAGTGAGTGGCTGCTGTCAAGCTCATGTTCTCCCTGTTATCCTTTGTTGCTACTTTCAGAAATGTTTGTTTGTGTGCATTATTGCTATGTTAGTGTTCTGCAAAAATAATGCGGGCAGACTTTTCAGACGTAAATTCTGATCAGTTCTTGTTCAGCTTTTTCACGTGGAACTGGTTTCAAATATAGTTAGAATTGCCACGAAATGTCTTGTGAACATTATTCGTCTCTTCCCTCCTTCAGATCTGCTGCGGATGTTCTTTGACACTCTTTACGACGAGGACGTGATCAAAGAGGATGCCTTCTACAAGTGGGAATCTAGCAAAGACCCCGCCGAGCAGCAGGGCAAGGGCGTGGCTCTTAAGTCCGTCACCGCCTTCTTCACTTGGCTCCGCGAGGCCGAAGACGAGGACGAGTCCGACAATAGCTAGGGGCCCCTCGAGCCGCTGGGAGAACTGTTGGGAGTTCAGAGAGGATCATTGGGGAGAGCAATCGTTCTGTGGATGATTCAGAAGACCCCGAGTCAGCAAAAACCTTCTGCATAAACAGAAAAAAAAAGAAAGAAAAAAATTCTTCATCTGGGAGAGATTGTATTATGGATCGAACGTTCGATCATGTTATTTTTTTGTTTTTTTGTTTTTTCGGGGGGTTTCTTGTTTTTCCTTGCGCAACTGAATGTCTTTTTTGAAATGAATTAAATTACAGAATTAAATAGAGAGATTAGTTATGAAAGAGAATGCTGAGAAGCGTTACAAGCCGTGGGAGATAATACTGTTTCCTTCAGTATTTTTTTGAGGTTTATCTCCTGTTTTCAAATGGCTTGTCCTCGCCACAGCAACACTATTCAAGACACTGCTTAATGACAGATATTTAAAACACCTTTAAAAGGCTGTTCACATCTATATTTTTGATGACTTCATCCTTTAGCATGTGAACACGGCACAGCAACATTGTCATGTCACGTGTACGGTGTTTGAGCTACATGAGGCGCTTATGTAGACGGCAAGCTTTTGTTTCTCTTTTTTCCGGCGTTGGATGGTTGGAGTGTGCATTTTATAATAAAATAGAAAACTACAAAGAAGAGTGGCGAGAGCTGTGTAACGGACATTTCGGACAGGAGTTAAAGTAAACGGTTGTTGACTCCCGAGGATTTCACAGACTTTATGTGGACAGTGTCACTGAGGAGCGGGGCAATGAACATTGACCATTTTGCTGCTGTGGGGTACCCTAAACCCCGAAATACCCTCCCATGTGTCTGTTTGACTTGTTTCCTGCGCTTCAAAAAACAAACTCTGGACTGAAAGGGAGAGCAAGAGTGAAGGCTCACATCAGCAACCTCCTACAAAGCCTGTTGTGGGATTTAAAAAACATAAAATAAAATGAATAAGACTTGAAAAAAAGTATACAAACGAATCCACTTTAATGAAAAAGAACTTTTAAAAAAACAAAGTTAAACAGTACGAATCCTACGGCCTTTTCTGCTTCCATGAGTGGAAATGCATTTCAGGAGAGTTCTGTAAATATATAAATGGTTGTTTTTTTTTCGTTTTTGTTTTTTCAAAGAACAATGCTTAGGTAATGCCATGTTATTTTCCCCTCATCTTAAACAAAGTCATTTCCCTATATTTATATTTTTCTCTCCTCAGCCGGCAGAAGGTGCTTGTAATTATCCAACCCAAGTCATTGATTACAATTTAATTGAAAATTTGTAAATACTTTTTTGCTTTACTTTATTAAAAATATATTTAATTAAAGTAAAATTAATGCCTCTTTTCACATCCAAAACTGGAAGAGATAATAAAGATCGTTGCCAATAAAAGAAAAACTCCCATACTTGTGCGTTTGTGAAGACTGTTTTAAGGCGGATTGTCCTGCTAATGTGGGACTGGCCTATCTGATCCTAAATACTACGTTACCTCTATTCTGCCCCACAACACAGCTGGTGTGCTTGTGTTCTTAAAGCCATTCAAAGTAAGCTCTGTGAATTACACGAATGTGGTTTTTATAATGTTTTGTGTACTACTCTTTTTATTTTTTATTTTCTTATGGGCATGCCGCGTCTCCAGTCAGAATTTCCAAAAACATTCCCCCTGCAGCCACCTAATATTAACTTGCAGCGTGCCACAGTTTTATATAGGCTTTTTGAATTAACAGAAAAAAAGGGTCAACGTCTATTTACTAGCTTTTTCCAGAGCTTTTAACCCACATCTCATGGTCGTCATCTGCGGATGAAGTTTGCTTAGTTGTCATGGAGATGGCTCCTCTGTCATCCCCTATCACTTCCCCAACACCCAGTTGTGTCACCTAGGTCACGGGATGACAACCGAGCAGACTCCATCTACTGATGAAGGCAGATTCAGCGGTCGACAGCTCTGGAAAAGCTAGTAAGTGGACCTTGATTTATTTTTTTGTCAAACTATAAACTAATGAACCTAAACGCTCAACTCTTGTACTGGCGTTCATTACAAACACAAGCTGTCACATTTTAAGATGGTGCCCCTCTTTCTCAGCTGGCCTCTGATACCCCTAATTCTAACAAGCGTTCAAACAATTTCCCATCCCAGCTAGTCTAAAGTCATGGGGGCAGTAGTATCATTTGTTCTATGATATCCTTGATTGGACACTGATGGTACTCCAAGTCCTTGAGGCAGTGTCTTGTGACCAACAGCCTGCTGACTAAAGCCCTTCAGCTGGCCAAGAGGGCCGTGGTTGCTGGGAGGAATAATGTAACTGGTAGCTCGGACAACAGGCTAGAGAAAATGGATGAAGCAGCTGTGATGTCATCCCCCTGTTTCTAAAGTGGTTGTTGCACAGACAGGGCTTCACACTGACTGAACACACAGCGTTGGACTTCTTGGGGAAACTCCAGAAAATAAAATTTGGCCATCCTCCAATCTTTGCTATTTGGTTACATGAGTAGTTGGCTCAAACAAAGTTTCAGATGGATAAACAGAAACACAACAATGATTCTGCAAAGCTCTAAATCTTTCTTCCTGTCAAGGTTTCCATACACAGGATTTGAATGATTGCAATGGGTTTCTATTGTGTATTCTCCAAATATGGTGCTATTAAATAATTTTGCCAAAGTTGCATTTTAAACCAAATTATTTGCATCCTAAAGTTTTGGAGCACCGCAGTATTTTCTTAATACAGCCTAATTTGAGGGGGCATTTTTAATTATAACTTAATGAAATGATTTTATCCATTGCCACAATTATGATTTGCTGAATTTTCTCAAAGTATTTAAAAAAAAGTCTCTTTTGCTGATATAATCGCTGATTTCATCCAACATTCATGAACCTAACACATACAAGAAGGGCAGGTTTAAACTGAGATAGAGAGCTGGTTTCTGTGGTTGCAGTGCGGCACGTCAGACTCTACAGCTGTGTCTGTCTTGTCCTGTAAACCCCAGATACGTAGAATGGGTGTTCACTTGTAACCAGCATCAAGCTTGGTAGCTTTTGGACATAAAAGTACATGTAACTTATTCCTAGCATTGGCACTTGGTTAAGGCACCACAAAATAGAACACAAATAATTTCTATCAAACAGGAGCCATAAAGCGATCGAGAGTATTTTTACATTTTTTTGGCAGGAGACCTGTTCACTAAGATTTTAATGTTCACTTAAAGACATGATTTAGTACAGAATTACTGTATGTAGCAGTGATAAATTCCATGCACTCGCACTACGAATGGTCAGTGTGCATGTTTGCCTTGCATTTATGTCGGTTCCCTCTGGATGCTCCAGTTTTCTCTCAGTCCAAAAACATGCAGGCCAGATTAGCTGGAGCCTCTCCTCGAAATAAAACTGCATTCTTAAGCAGCGACACAGAAATCACTGCTTTTAGACTGTTGTCCAACGTAGTTATTCAAAAAGCTGTTCTTATGCTTATGTATCACTGCCTTTTTGTCAGAAGAACTAGGTGTAATCATCTGAATAAGCTTGAGAAGTAAACATATTGCAAGAAAGTTGTTCAAGTCCCCAGACAGTAAGAAGTAGAAATATCAGTGCTGGGGAGGGGAGTGGGCTTCACTCTGGCTCTCAGCCCCCAACACCAGCCAGAAATAGAAAGTGTGGTAGTCCTGGACCGCTCCTAAATGCAACTTGGTCCAAAAGAGTGTGTATGCTCAGCAAACCACTTCAGCAAATAAAAAATCTAAAAATAACTTAGCAACTCAGCGTTTACACATTTTTACTTTCAACATTTACAGGCAGTCGATTATATTTGATCACTTCAGAGCTCTGTTGCACAGCCCACACACTTTTGGAGTCCCATCTACCTCATAACCGTTTCCTTGTTCAACTGTTCAGATGTTCTCTGTTAAGCAACACTTCACACATAATACAGCAGAAACCTTTGTAGGCTGTAATTCAGCCTCTGTGTAACCTTACCCAGAGTCAGGCCATAATTTCAAACTGCCTTTATCAGTTTATCTCTCTTGTTACAAGACTTGCTCTATCCCTGCTGCCATGCTCTGCCTTATCTCCAACTTGCTTTCACTCAGGTGCAGTATCACAGTCAGCTGGTCCCACTTTTCAGATGAAATTTTCACACTGTTGCGTCATAGGTAGACCTATCATTCCTTTCTATGTAATTCTTCCAAAGTATATTTGCACAGTGTATTGTGAAGGTTCAAGGTTCAATTTATTCACAAAAAATTAAAAGACAAGTACAATCATAGAACATAATGAAGATATGTGAAATGGGACACCCTGGTAAGCCATTCAAAGCTTGTGTAAAGGGGCCCAGACACTAGCAAATAATACACATTATAAAAAAAGGTTAGCAGCCAGACAGGCACTGTACAGTTTGTTATAGTTCAGAATCCAGAGGGGAAATCCTGAGAGGACTTACTGACACTGCATTCCTACTAGCAGATATTTTTGTTTTCCCATTTCATCAGATCAGCATGTTTGTGCAATTGTTTACTATTATTCTGATGATGAATGCACAGGTTTTTTTTTAAGTAATAGCCATATCTGCAGTGGTGAGATCCATCACTTCACAAAGTCTTGACACATTAGATGAGTAAACAGTGAGATGATGACATGGTTGTTGGAATGTATTAATCTACTAAATTACACCTATTGAAAGTTGCTCTGTTAGTAGTCTCGCATTGCCAGACCTTTCTCTACAGCTTGTTAGCAACAAAATCTACAAATTTTGAAAAAAATTATTTTTCTTCTGTAGGCTATGTGTTTGATTTGTGAAGGCACTATCAGTGAACATGTGTGCTAAATGTGAATGTTTCTAATGTCCAGATCTTCCCCTGAAAGACAAACCTACGTGACCTGTAGGACCCTGACCTCCAGCAACTCCCTACATCAGCAAACAAACAAGAGACTGGCTGCATATGATTCAAAAAGCAGTATGTAAGTTTATGAGGAGATGAGTTTCTGGTTTTTCGTTTGACATTTACTTAAGATTGCACATCTGCTTGATGGTTTGTGGATATTGCTTGAATATCATTTGAAGCCATCTGCAAAATGTTTTTAAATACATTTCTTCAGTAGTATTATCTGCATCTGCAGCCTGTTAATGGGTTTTAAATGGTTTACAGAACACCCTTCTGTGCACATCTGTTGACTGTTGAAGAAGGGATGCAGGATTTCATCTGTTGTATTCTGTGGGTGAACTGAGGCAGGTAAATCCAAAACTTATCCAAATATCAAAAACCCAGTTCTAGCTGTGCTCTTTTCCTGTGTCTGCAGGGTGTTTACAATGGACAAGTGATACAATAAAAAACACTCAGAAAGTTCAGTATGTATACTAAGAAACAATTGATTTTCAAATGTGCTGTTGATGTACACTATTGTGCCACAATGCAATGCACAAAGGAAATAAACAAATTATCGCAGGTCAAGGGACACTTCAAGTGACATTGCATTCACTTTATATTATATCACTAGATAATAATACACTATAACTACTATGTTGTTAGAATTGTATTATATGCTGTATCATGTGTTATTTTCTATTGTTATTATATATGTCCTAGCATTGTATTATTACTTTATAGTTTGTAAAAATTTACATATACAGTACTGCACATATATAACACTATACTTTAAGATATTATTACGTATATCATACTTATTATTCATATCTTATACCATGTTCTTTCAGCTGGTTAGTGAAGTATGGAATGGGAGACAGCATCGGTCTCTTCCTCACACTCACTTGAGTTCAACTAAAGTATCATCTTAAATACACTAGAGGGGGCCCTTACACTGTATACTACCCACATTCAGTATAGCAGTAGGTTTTCATGACAGCTTCTTCTGAAATAATTCCCCACCCAAAAAACATATCCAAATATAATACATTTAGGTAAAATAGTAATTATTAGCTTTTCATATTGGAAACATACGTTACAATCTGTGTTTGATGGAAAAGACGTGAGATTGAAGACAATTGAGTCAAATATATCTTTCTACAACCATTTTTTTGTAAATAAAAATCTAAAAACAGGAGGGGACAAAGACTGACAAAGTGACAGAGCCACTTTTAAGTTCACAAATTCACCTTTTACAAGATATTTACTTCTGTGGAACATGGACTCAGATTGGACTGAGCCTGGCCCCTGGATGCACCAGTCATCATCCAGCTGTGGAGGGTTTAAATGGCTGAATTGCTTTGACCTCCCAATGCCATGACACTTGGAGTATCCTTAACATAGGCTAAAGCTACTTGCAGGCCTACGGGAGAATTTAGGCTCATCTTCTCATTTTCTACTATTAAAATGTTGAAAATGTTCTCTTTGGGGCTTTAAATTGACTATTGTGAGTTTAGGACCAACATATAACAGCATTTAAACAGAGCCATTCTCTTTCTGGCTGCCTGAAGACCTCCCAGGATTTACTCTGGGGGCCAGTGATAATAAAGCTCCCCTGACGCATCAGCATACCCCACAGGGCATACATTTGAAGATAGATAGCATGCTGTGTGTTCGCTATTTATGAAGCTACAGCCAGGAAACAGTTAGCTAGCTTAGCTTAGCAAAAATACTGGCAACTGGGGAAATGCTAGCTATCTTGTATAAAGGAAACAAAATCTGCCTGCCAGCACCTCTGAAGTTCAGACAAGTTGCTTGCTGTCTTAATGCTAAGCTAACCAACTAGCTTCATATTTAGCGTACAGACATAACAGTGGTATCAATCTTCTCAACTAACACTCAGCAAGAAAGTGAATATTTATCAAAATGTCTTCTTTAAATGACATTTTTATTTTTTGTCCATTTTTTCCAGTAACTATATTCTTGTAACATTAGAACCGTCCATTATGTTATGTTTGACTTTTTTTCTCTACCCGACTAATAGCTGTCATGATGACCCGTTTTTTTCCCCATGGTGGATCATTGCAGTTGCACACAAACACACATGGCCGTGTGTACAGCAAGGTAATGAGCTAACATCATACCATCATGAATCATAACCCTGTAGCAGATGGCAGCGGGTGTGTGTGCAACAGTCTGCAGTCCCACTGGCTGCTGAGACCAACACCAGTGAGGACACAGTGGTTGACAACATGTCAGCCAGTTCAACTCACCACGCAGTGTACCTTCCCCAGTGGTAGAAGAAGTACTCAGGTCTGTTATCAGTGGTGGAATGTAACTATAAACAACAATAAAAACAAGTACTAACAAACAAGCAAGTATTGTCATCGAAATAATAGCCTACCAACAGTAAATTTACTTTTAAAGTAATCATTATGCATAACAGTCCATTTTAGGACAATGTATACATATCACTTTAATGTTGCAGCTGGTAAATCTGTGTAGCCTGTGAATTTCCTTCCAGGGATCAAGAAAGTCTTATCTTAACCTATAATAATTCATCATCATTTTATTTGTTGATAATATTTTGTATTGATAATCTGAATCTGCAATGTAACTACAATTTTCAAATAAATGTAGTAGGGTACAATATAGTATAGTAGTATAGTAGCCTACAATATTTCATTAGCAAGTAACATAAAATGTAAATACTCAAGTAAAGTACAAATACCTCAAATATGTACTTAAGTAGGCTACAGTACTTGGGTAAATGTACTTCCCAACACTGCATTTAAAATGTCCTTTGTGAAAGATGCAGATATCTTGAATTGTTTCCACTACGGTGTTAGGTCTTCACATGTGAAGCCCCCACACCCAGTATTATAGTATATGATCAGTAGTTCCACATGTAAATGTTTTCCTTTTAGAAGCTCTACATGCTTCCATTGACAGTTGTAAAAAAACACAATCCTCAGATAATTCACTGTCTTTAACTCATTTTGCATAACATTACCACAGTCCTCGTCATCAACTGCCCCTCCGCATTAACAATGCTAATCAGTGAACTAATTGGGAACATTAGGGTACACCAATAAATGTCCCATTATCAGTGTGACTCATGGTACCTGTTGAATAAGTAGAAAGAACACGCTTTTGCATCAGTTGCCATGTTACCTCTTTTTTCATCACCGTCAGTGATGGAGAAATTTTTGACAAGCAATCAAACAAAACATGATTGCAGATACAAATATTCTTCTCTAGCTAATGTATTCATTGAAAAATAGATGGCTGAGTGGTTGTGCCATTCAGCTCAGACCCAGCGGACTCTGTCTTTCTCACTTACATAACCATGTCCCCTGCTGCATTATCTGTCGGATACAGCCCATTTATGATTCAAAATCACACACACACACACACACACACACACACACACACACACACACACACACACACACACTCCTTCCATAGCTGTTTGGTACATTCCCTACCATTCCTTTGATCTTTAGCACAGGGTCATAAATAATGCCCTAAATACGTTCTTATCATTAAACACTATCATATAAAGCTTTAACTACTGTCAATAATTAATGCCTTAGATTTAAACTGTTAAATACTGTTTACTGGTTCAAACTGACACATATACAGAATCTTATCTATCCGTTTACTATTTCAGTCATTTAGCTATTTGTGCATTGTTATACCTATTTTTGACTCCAACCCCACCGCGACACATTTTCCAGTCAGGTCATAAATTTGCCAAAGGCCTATGGGTAATTATGCATTTATGCTGTTAAAGACGATTGGCAGCTGGTGTGATTGGAGACAAGCATTATTTCAGTCGTGGAAGTGATCTTTGGGAAGGTTAGAGGAGCGCTTCGCCAGCTTGAACATGGAGTTGACAAGAGTGGTCATCTCAGCTCTCTTTCTGCTGGTGGCATTTGGATTGTCTAGTGCCAAAGGTAAGAAAAAAAGAAGACCTGTTTTGTGAACTAGTCGGTGTGCTCACTTCAGTTACATTACATTACATTACATGTCATTTAGCTGACGCTTTTATCCAAAGCGACTTCCAGTTAAGTGCTTTCAACCCTGAAGGTGCAAACACCAGACAACAATAGTAAGTGCAAGTACATTAGCTTTAAATAAGCAAAACTACAAACTACACTTCAGTGATGCACACATTTTACATACATTTTTATCTTTATTTGTATTATTCTTCAGCTTCTTCTTCTGCTGGACTTTGTTTGTGAGGTTTAACATCCTTATACTTGTTCTGGAAACTTCCATCTCGTACTCTTTCAACTTATAGTTCAACTGCTTTCATCTCTTAGTCTTTAACTGACAATGCAACTGCTTTCACCACCAACAAATCAACTAACAGTGCAACTGCATTTATCATTTTCTCTTCAACTGACATTTCAGCAGTTTCAATGCTTATACCTTGATGGACACTTCAAACCCTTTCAGGTCTTGGATCTTCACCTTTGAACCACAACTGCCATTGTTCATACACAATCTATTCCAACAGCTTGCATTACACTTCGGCCAACACATTGACTTTCCTTCAGCACTTCCACTTGAACAGCTATTTCAACTTCTTTCAGCATTTGTATTTCGACTGCCGCCTCAACTACAACTTTAGTATTTCAACTATTTCAAATGTTTCAACTGTACATTTTCAGTAGTGAAGGTACATAAATTGCACATAGTTTTTTTGTTTTCCAACTGTTTCCTCCTTACACACAAACCAGCAAGTTTTTCCTTCGGATCACAAAGGCCTGAAAATGTTGAGCTTGATGTATGATCCTCACCTTTCTATTTTTCCGTGTGCTTTTTAAAATTTAATCACCACCTATTCAGCGCTTATTTTCTCCTCTAACTTTGTGTTGTCTTTTACCCTCATTTTGGTTTTCCTTTTCCTCCTTAAGGATTCCTCAGCTTCCACCTTTCCTTTCATCCTTTACAATCCTTTACTCTTTTTGTGCACTTCCCTACCCACTCGTTTTGTAAGGGGCTTCCAAACTTTTCAAATCAGCACACTCAGTACTTGTGGTGTTGTGTAACTAGCTGCTGATCAGCATTTACTGCTTGTTAGTGGACTACTGTATCAAACTACCTGTTACAGCACAATGAGAGCATGTCAGGGACATATGACAGCTACAAACAAACATGCTAATACACACACATTCAAGTCCCAAAGGGCCTAAACAAAGAGCAGTCATCTGTTTTTTTTTTTTAAATTTCTGATCACATTGATCTTTGCAGGATGCAACCAAATACATAATACATTTAAGTTTGAAGTTTGTTCAAAGAAGAGTTGCACCTGTAGTGAGAATTGCGATTCCCCAAAAAGCATGTTGTGCTTTAATCGGCAGCTTTTGTTCTGTACTTGATCATCTTTTGGTTATTATACTGTAAAACCTACAAAGCATAAAGAGCATACCAATTACACAATTAACACCACTACTATTATTTCTGCACTGAAACCAGTCTGATCTGTGTCTTCGCCTGTAGTTGAAGAGGAGAACCCGGAGTTCTGGAGGTCACAAGCCCGGAAGACTTTGCAGTCAGCGTTGGACAGGAAGCTCAACACCAATGTGGCCAAGAACATCCTGTTTTTCCTCGGAGATGGTAGGTTACACAACACTCTAATAACACTAAACAGTCTTGGCTGGCTGAAAAGGTAAGATAAGGAGAATCAGGAACCAGTGTCTGACCTACCACTTTAAATACTTTGTAATTTTGGTCCTGGTCTACGCTGTTTCCTGTCTGTTTCATCAATGTGCAGTGCAAACAAATATTTCACACACAACAAGAAGATGTGGCTAAGTACAACGATACTTTAATCTTTACAGCAGGAACAAACTGCAGAGAGACATTTCAGTTATTGTATTGTATAATTATTGTAGAGGAAGTTATGAGTTTATCGAGGCTGGAATTAATAATGTGTGTGTGTGTGTGTGTGTGTGTGTGTGTGTGTGTGTGTATATCAGGTATGGGAATCACAACGTACACAGCGTCTCGTATCCTCAAGGGACAGCTGGAGAACCAGACAGGAGAGGAGACAGTGATGACCATGGACACCTTCCCTAACGTGGGACTTGCTAAGGCACGCAAGCACACACGCACACACACACACACACACACACACATTCCATTCAATGCACACAAATATGTAAATGCCCAGTACATTGATATATATGCATTAATATAATCCAAGAGAGTTGTTTGCTGTGCCAACTATAGGTCACCCATGGGTGCTATCGCAAGTTTGTCATATTGTCAAATAACAAGTCAATTGTAAGTATATAGCCCAAATTGACATTTTTGTGTGTGTGTGCGCAGACCTACAGTGTGGACTTCCAGATTCCAGACAGTGCAGCCACAGCCACAGCGTATCTGTGTGGAGTGAAAACCAACCTGAACACTATCGGAGTTAGTGCAGCGGCTCGCAACGGAGTCTGCAAGACTCAGAAGGGCAACGAGGTCACGTCCATCCTGAAGTGGGCCAAAGATGCGGGTAAGACTAGTGCGCAATAGACTGTGCATAGAAGCAAAAATAAACTCCTTCAAAACAAGACACCACAAGAAGAATACAGGCTAAAACATCACCATTGTGTTTTTATTATAGAAGATGCCACACACTGGAAAAGTATGTGTCTATAATTCCCCCAGTTTGGTAACATTTTAACCTCCTATTAAGCATTCATAAGCACTATAAAAACATTTTATAAATGGTTAATAAATCACTATAAAGTAATTGCAAGCAGCGACATTGTATTTGACACCAATTATAACTGCCCTGTGAAGCTATGAACAGAAAATGAATGATGTGTGCACAACAGCATAACATGAACAAATCCTTACAGTGTGTTAAAACAACAAATCCTCCCAACCATACGACTATATAAGTCATTTATTCCTATCCTCTGATACGACCCACGGGAGTGTTTATAAAGTAGCGCTCCTAGCGGTGGCAGGAAATTATGACCAACAGTAGCATTTTCCGTCCTTATCCTTATATCTAAACCAGAGAACGTAACTGTCACAGGTTTAAACACCTCGTTAATGTTTGGTGTGGTTACGTTTAGGCACATAAACTACTCAGTTAAGTTTAGAAAAGGATTGTGGTGTGAGTTACAATTAGTGCATTTGTTACGTTGCTTCACTTCTGGTAACACACGTGACTCAGAATGTGACGTAGTTCCGTTTGAGCTTAAAGATTAATTCATGACCTTATAAATGGTAGTTTGACAAAAAACTCAAGGTCCACCTTTTAGATTATTTCCGGGGTTTTTAGTCGCATCTCCTTCAGCGGATGGTGTTTGCTAAGTTGTAATGGGAGAAGTACAGAGGAGTTATAGTTGTTAACAAATACATCAATAATCACTTTAAAATGTACTTACATCTACAACCACATTGTGTGTTATAAACCATTTTAACGTTTGTAATGCCTAGAGCGGGTTGAAATAAAGGGTTGCTTACATTTATGTATGTGAATGATTTAAAAATGAGTGTTGATCAACTGCAGCAAAGTCACTGTTTTACGAAGGCTCAAAGGAGGCAACTCCTTTATTAAGTAATTGTTTTACCAGTCAGGCCATTATGCTAAATGTCAAATGTAAAATAGAATATGCTAATACAACAACTACTGCACTTGTGATAGTGGTAATTTCCTGCTAATGTAAATAAACTCAAATATAGTGCATACTGCCATGGCTGACAATTCTGAAGGGATAATGCAGCAGGATGTCTTCAAACGGTGCTGTGATTGAAGTAACAAATGGGATTTTGTGACACTTTGTCGGAGAGCAGGCAGATACCTGACACACAGCCCTGCCGTGTCACACTTTAGTTCTGGCTCCTGACAAAAGAAAATCCCTCAGGTCTTACACAGCCTCAGCAAAACCCGATTTTACCGCCAAGCGCTCTGCTGTGAGCCGCAGTGTCCCGTCAGAGCGGTATCAGGGACCACCAGGTAACTGAAAGCGATAGCAGCCTGCAGCCGCAGGTTACACTGCAAGGCAATGTGCTTCAAAGGGAAGCACCTTGATTCTTATCATGTTCCTGTGATACCAACGGCCATACATTTCTCATAACACACACACACACACACACACACACACACACACACACACACACACACACACACACACACACACACACACACACAGCGCACCATGGCCCTGACCATGGCCCTGACCATGACCCTGACCCCAGCACAGCACTTGGAGACTCAGGTGTGTGAATTTGTGCATGTGTTATATAGTACAAGGAAGTTATTTTAAGTATGTGTCATATAATCACCTTTTAGAAATGATCTTCATAGCAAAGTCCTCAAATGGTTCTACTAAATTATATTGATGGAAAGGACTATTTAAACCAACAAAAACCGCTACACAAAAATGAATGTTTATTTTTTGGGACTTTTCTCAAATCTGAAACTGAAATAAACTCTCTTCAGCTGTTTAATTAAAAATATGAAAAGGGACTTCACTTCTTTGTTGAAATTCTAATTGCAAACCACATTTACCATTATTTTCTTGAATAAATTATTTTAAAATGTCAACATATTGAATGCCCTTCACAAATACCCAGAGCCCATGATTACATGTTCAGTCAGTCCAAAATGCAAAGATATTCAGTTTACTACCATGGAATACTGAAAGAACAAGAAAATATTCACATTTGAGAGCCTATAAACAGATACTTGTGCCATGCACTTTTGCTTGAAAAATAGCATAAGCAATTAAAGTGATAGATCATTAAATTGAAATTCTTGATAACATCCCAAGGAGTCACCCAAGATACCAAATATATTTCTAAAAGGATGCATAAAACAATACCATTCATGTGGTGCAGATATACAAATTGCAGTCTGGGTTTAAATATTTACTCAGTGGCATTATATTATCACAGCTTTAATGGGAAATTCAAAGTGTTGGTAGGAACAAACAGATAAAGCATATACTGTCCATGTGTCAATCAGTATAGTAATTAGAAACGGTGTAACTGTGAAGCTGTTTAAAGCCACTATGTTAAGATTTGAATTATATACAGTATTAACTAGAAGGGCACTCATAGAGCGCAGACTCCCGCCAAGGCATGCCCTATCTCACAATTTTAATGCAGTGGGAAACAAATTTCCGATTATTCCAACACCAAATGAATGCAGCACAAATGCAAATTCTAACGAAAGTGAAAGTGAAAAAAAACATTGTGTATCCACCCCCTTATTATTATGATCCGCTCCAAATTTAATGGGTTCTTCCTTGGCCTAAGTTACACCCGTCCACCAAGTTTCATGAAAATCGGGGCTTTGTAGTTTTTCTGTTATCCTGCTGACAGACGAACAAACGAACGGACATACCGAACCAAAAACATCCTTAGTGAATGTAAATGTGAATGTAATTATATATATATTTGTATAGATGTTTGAGACAATCCCAGTGAAAATTGGTGCAGTCTGTATGTTGCTTCCAGCTTCTCAGTGTCTCTGGAGTGCATTGCTGTCTTCCACAGTGTCTTTTTTATAATGCCACTGGGGGGCTTTAACGGTGATTTAAAGAGCAATGTTGGGCATCAAGGTGGTTAAAAGGGCAAAAGTGTATGTTCTACCCCATACCTTAACATAACTGTAATATGCAGTATCTGCAGGGGGTTGAGAAAGTTTTTCATTAATTGCTCAAACTTTTCCAAACATTCAGCAAACTCATTCATATATTACACAAACATACAGCAGAGTGCATATTTTGTACATAATAGGCCTATACATCCACTATGCATTAAGCATGAAACAAATCAATCTTCTAGGCAAGTCTGTCGGCATTGTAACAACAACGCGGGTGCAACATGCCACCCCAGCAGCCAGCTACGCCCACAGCGCCAGCAGGAAGTGGTACAGTGACGCTGACATGCCTGATGCCGCCAAGATGGACGGCTGCACCGACATCGCCTCCCAGCTCCTCAAAAACACTGACATAGATGTGAGGTTCTCCATAACACAGATCATTCTCATTTGTTTTCAACAATTGTATTCTGTTTTAGAATGGTTAATTACATTGAAATGTGTGTGTGTTTGTGCTTGTGTGTGTGTTCCCAGGTCATCATTGGTGGTGGTAGAAAGTACATGACCCCTAAGGGCACAAAAGATCCCGAATACCCCAGGGATTACTCCTCTAGGGGCAAAAGAAAAGACGGACGCAACCTCATTGATGAGTGGCAGAGCATGAAAATTGGAAAGGTAACACTTGTTTAACCAGACACAGTAACCAAGAAAACAGCCTTAATTATAGCAACAGCTTCTTTCAGAACTTTTCAACTTGCTGCAAGGAAACTATAAAAGACTGATGGGTGTTAACGTCAGTGACAGCATTCGAATTTTGCATTGATGCCAGACTTTCGTTCCACTTATATTCAAGTTTATGGGGCGCGCATGGCAAGTTGTGATTAACAACAACCACAAATACTACTCAGTGTGTGCATTTTTATGTCCTGACACAGGTAGCCCACTACGTGTGGAATAAAACAGATTTCAATGCTGTTGACCCTGAAACCACTGACTACCTCATGGGTGAGTTTGTATTTATTTTATTTATTTACCTCCCTTTGCCCTATTATGCTTTTTTCTGCAGCAGAGCAGTATATGAAGGCAAAGCATTCCCATCAGGCCCTTGAAGAACACAACATTGATAGCCTTGTAGTGTCCTTGATTTACTCAGCAGCTTATTTATTTCATCTTGTATCAGCGATGTCAGTCTTGAACGTTTTATCTCAAACTACGGTACCTGACCTACATAATATTTTCAAGGTGCAAAAACATTCACAGCGTGAGCCATTTAGGAAATCTATGGACAGTGCAAGGTTCACTGTTGTTATATAGTATGTTTACTATTTATAGATGATGTCATGATGACATCATTTTGCTGTTATTTTCCTACTATTATGATGTAGTTATTCATTGTATTCACTGACTTTTTTGGAAGATAACACACTACCAGCAGCTCTTAAACCCCCAAATGACCAAAACTGTTTTTAGTTTAATCTGTTTTATATGTAGTTTCCAGTCCTTATGCTAAGCTAAGATAACTGGCTGCTGGCCCCAACTTCATATTAAAGGTACAGACATATGAGTGGTATTGATCTTCTCATTTAACTCTTGTCAGGAAAATTGTAGAACTAGAATGGCACTCAGAGAGCGCAGACCTCCGCCAAGACCAATGGTGCATTCCTGTGCTCTTTGGATAGTCCTATATTCAGAGTTGAGCTTTAAGTTGTAATGTGGAAACATCATGGACGCTACAAACAAGATGTGTTGTATTTTATTGCTGTGATTAAACAACACATTGATTGGTTTCCAGTATTTGTGTGAACGAAGAGCAAAGGAATTGGATCAGGTTAGCCATGAAATATGATTATACCCACACAACATGAATGCAGCACAAATGGCCTATCTTGGAATGTTAACGAAGGTAAGAAATAATTTGTGTGTCTGCCTCGTGATTCAAGTCCGCTCCAAAATTGAATGGGTTCTTCCTTGGCCCATGCTTCACCCTTCCACCAAGTGTCATGCAAATTGGGCGAGTACTTTCTCCGTAATCCTGCTGACAAACAAACAAACAAACAAACAGACTTACCGAGCCGGAAACATAACCTCCTTGGCGGAGGAAATTCCCTTAACTTTATCTTGTAAAGGAATTCTAACCAACCAGCATACACTGACAGCAGAAAAAGTGGCCCTGCTCCAAGTGTAACCCACTTGTGTCCAAATGTTCAAATCATGGTTATTCCTGTGCTACTCTTTGCCTTCACCGGTATAAATTTGAAAGGTATTCAGTTATTTGTGGTGTGTGGTGGCGTGGAGGAAATGTCGAGATTCAGTCATCATGCTGGACTGAGTGCTCACTTGTGTAGAGACTTTGTATTTTAGGCTCACACACTGTGGTTTATCACTTCATGTGTGCTGAAAATAGCAGTAGTAGGAGGAAGATGGGGCTTTTCTTTCTGCTGCACCTCCACTGTAGGCTGATAAAACTGATGTATTGTACTTCTTACATAAAAATGATTTGGTCTGTCCTTCTCTCCCCGAGCTCTGTTTGAACCTGGTGATCTGCACTTTGAGACGGAAAGGGACCCAAACATGGACCCGTCCATTGTAGAGACTACAGAAAAGGCTATCCGCATCCTCCAGAAAAACCCTAAAGGCTTCTTCCTGCTAGTGGAAGGTGAGGACGGCAGCTTTACCCACCTTCCATACACCCCCATCACTTAATCCTTTAAAGGTTGGATAATAAAATCTGCAGAGAGGTGACGGTTCTGCTAAAAATAAGGAAAAAACACATTGATGCTCTAGGTGGATCAATTGAATCATTGATCCTGTTATAATTACAAAGGGCCCCCAGGTGACAATTAAAGGAATACACTGGTAATTGTTGTGGTTTGCTAAAACATCAATATGTGTTTACATTTATATTATAGCGACTTTAGCCCTGATATTGAGTTTGTTTGCGTGGTAGTGCCATAGCGACAACCTCCAGAATACATCACATTGGAGAACAGTGCATACCTGCAGTGGATCTGGTGACTTGACATTGATTCTGCATACAGCTCAATGAGTTTGCCGCAGTGTGTGCTAGTGGAGTGTGGTTGGCTGACGTGTTTCTGTTCCACCCGGCTGCCTCACCGGCCTCCTCATCCATCTCTTCTTTAATCTGAGGCAGCCGCCTGGGGACTCCATGGTGCTACTGAGTGTCTTCACAATGACTTTAAAATAACAAGCAAATGTATAAATAGAAGCAGGCATATGGTGCACCCAATCATTGACAGCTCACTGAGACCACAACTTATTAACCAGCCTGCCTCACTTTCCAATACAGCTGCCAGCTGGTGGAGAGGACAGGAGCGGAAAACAAAAACAAAAAAACATCAGCTTTATCCCCTAGCTTGATCTAAAATTCTTTGCAAGAGAAAGTAGGTCCCCTTCCCAAATGTTTTGTTTTATTCCAAGAGACATTTTTCAAGTAGTCTGCTCAGCGCTAACAATGTAAGGGCTCAACTATACAGCTATACAGTCTTGACAGCTCTTTAAATACATTTCACTGTCCTCTTCAGTGATTTATCACACTTTCAAGACAAGTCCAGTCACAGGTCTCAAGTCATCCAAGACAAGTCAGAGTCAAATCTCAAAATAATCAATGGCATGTTGGTGACAAGTCACCAGTCAAGACAAGTCAGAACCAACTTTTGAGTCATAGTAAAGTATTTGTTGTCAAAGTCAATGGATACAATTCAAAGTCTTGTCCAGGTTTGAGTCAAGTGAATGGATACAAATCAAATAAGTCTTGATAGTTGTTTTCTTATTCATTTTTCATTCACAGTTTTCACTAGGTCAAAATTTTAGACTTTAAATCTCAAGTCAAGTCTTTAGGCAGTCCAATCTCAAAACAATTTACAGCAGTTAAGTCTCAAATCCTAATCTTTGGGATTTAATTCTGACTCAAGTTTCAAGTCTACAGCTCTACTATGTTTACTTTTTGCTGGACCCAGTGGCTGAGTCACATTATTTTCTTTTACTTCTGAGTAAAATAAATCTTTGTCTTACTGAGTCAGCCTAATTAAATACAGATACGTGAAAAAATGAACCAGTGGTTTCTGGTTACATTTTCCAAAACCAAGCACTTTTTCTTACTTTTGAATGAAGAGAATGAATCAATTGTCCTTTCTGTCACTTAAAGTACCTACCAAGCAGTACCAGAAGCCATTACTTTCCCTTCCCTCCTCATTAACCCCTCCCTGTCTCTGTGGTCAGGTGGGCGTATTGACCAGGCTCACCATTCTGGCCGGGCGTACATGGCACTCCATGAGACGGTTGCTTTTGACTACGCCATCGCCAAGGGCCTTGAACTCACCAAAGAGCATGAAACTCTAACTATAGTGATGGCTGACCACTCCCACTCTGTTACCTTCAATGGATATCCATTCCGAGGGCAGAGCATTCTGGGTAATTATGAACTGTCTTCCTGTATTACTCTCTTTCTAAAATGCATAGATTGATGTGGTACTGCCAGCGTGTGAAATCAGCTCACTGTTTTTTTTTTTTACGTATGACAAGAGAGTTCTGAGTTTTGACGCAGGAGACATTCTCCCCTATTCCTCCTTTTCCTCCCATCCATTCCCCCCTCCAGGTGTGTTTATATCCCATGAAAATAGACACCCAAGGTGGCATTTTGTGCTTGTTATGTGTGTGTTTTGTGTGTGTATGTGATGCCTGCTTCCTCTCAGCTTCAGTGTGCCTCTGCCACCAGCAGCTTGACATTTCCTCTGCTTTCTCTCCCCTGCAATTACAGCCTGGGTAAACACATAAGCTGGTAGCCTTTCTATTTCAGTCCCTTGCTTTCTCCTCGTCTCTCTTCCTTCTGATTGTCCCTGACCATCGACATTGACCATCTCTCTCTATCTCTCTTATATAATTCTCCCTAAGTTCTCCTCGCTCTATCAGTCTTTCTCGCCTGTTAATCTCCCTTTGGTGCGTATCTGTATTGACCTTACTTACTCCTTACCTCTATTCCTTCAACTCTCTGTTCTTTCTCCATCACTGTTCCCTGTCCTTTACTTGGAGGCGTAAAACCCGGGCTGAACCTAACACATTCATGGAGCGAGAGAGGATGTTATTAAGGCTTAAACTGATTTACTGGTTGGCCTGTATTGTAGTAGATGTCAGTGTTTTATATAATGGATCAAAGCACATTGTATGTATTCATGCTTTTACACAGAAGAAATTTTGACATGTCACAATAGGAAAAGCACAAGTGCAAATAATAAAACTAACGATGGCTTTCATGGGTCCTGGTATTGTGCGTACTTATTACTATAAATATGGTGTACGTTATTGTCGCTACACAAATAATTACGCTAAGCCTGGTAAAAAGAGTGTACCTAAACAGCTGTAGCTAAATATAAAGATGTGTATGTTTTTTAAAATGATGTGAAAATATTGGGGAACAGTAATGTAGTTATTGGGTCCATTTTACAATCAAAGCTGACGTTGAAAAAGAATGTTGTGCCACACGTAGTTTGGTTCCTGCTCATTACATTGCTATTGTGAAAGGAAATATAGGCTAAGCCTTTTGGGATGTCTGTACCCCGAAAGGCTTTAATATGTACAGGGTAATTACTTGTGGTGTAATTTCTTTCTAGGTCTCTCTTAAACGCTAAATTTGTTACCTCCTTACTCCATGTACTTCTCCCCTACCAGTAGTACTCAGAAGGTTTTTCATTGGTACGAAACATTTACAGTGGAATTTATAAAGTAATATAAAGTGTAATGAGGACTTTTCCTTGTTTGGTTTTCAATGAAGAATTTTAGTGTCTCCTAAAAGGTCTTAAATGCTGCTTCAGAGGCGTTTACACCCAGTACAGAAAACAATCCTAGGGAAAACAATGATATTTGGGGGATTTTCTGGCTTCTGGCTTGAAAATATTCACATGGGTTATGTTATGTAGTGGTGTTCCCAGCTTTCTACACTGTTTTCAGTCATATCCTTATTTTAGCCTCCTCCTCCTCCTCCTCCCAGCAGTGTACCAGTGCAGCAGTGATTAATGTGCTTGTGAAACTCTGAGCTCTCCATTAGCAGGGAGACTCGCCAGGCTAATGGCTAAACCGGAGAGAAACACTCAACAAGCTCCTCCTGCAGCACCCTAGGGATCCAGAGACTCCTCCTCTGTGTGTGTGTGTGTGTGTGTGTGTGTGTGTGTGTGTGTGCGCGCCTATGTGTTCATGTGTTTAGCACTTTGAGGCAGAGAGAAAAAACATAAAAATAAGAAAGATAAATCGAAGTTAATGTTTGATGGTCTCTCTGGATTTTCAAGGTAAATCTCCACTGTGGGCTACAGATGTGCTGCCTTACACCACACTAATGTACGGCAACGGACCCGGACACAAAATCACCAACGGCAAGCGTCCAGACATCCGTGATGTCAACACTAGTAAGACACGCTCAATGTTTCTTTGTTTTTTTTTCCCACGAGAATATCACAGACTTCAGTTGATCAAACACTCCTTAAACAGTCAGTAATTAATAGTTACTTTCTATCTATCTATCTATCTATCTATCTATCTATCTATCTATCTATCTATCTTTCTATCTATCAAGGACAAACAGGTGGAAACACGCAGTGGGAGAGAGAAAACTATTTCAAAACAACTGGAATGACCTTTACATTTGAGATCCATGTCCAATAATACAGTGTGACCTTTCCTTATAATATAATCAGGTGTACTTTTTGTCTCTCACTGACATTTTACTAATTTCATTTGCATTATTTTTTTATAAACCAAGAAAGAAAATGATCACTTCAGGTAATATGACAACACAATTCAATAGATAGGAGTGTAACTGTTGCAGTAAGAAATGAATACTGAAAGTAGTATGTATAAAAGTACTGCTCTTTTTACTTTCCCCACATGGATGATTAGAATTTCACATCATCTTTTCAGCATCTGTAAGAAATATTCAGTCACACTTTAGTTAAAGCTGCATTAGTGGATTTAGTTTGGCCACTTGGGGGCAGCGCAAGAAGTTGTAGGCTAAATGCAATATTTCTGTCTCTTTTCTAGAAAATAAAGACTACGTCCAGCTGGCTGCCGTCCCCATGCAGTCGGCCACCCACAGCGGGGAGGATGTGGCAGTGCTTGCCCGCGGACCTATGGCCCACCTCTTCCAGGGCATCCAGGAGCAGAACTACATCGCCCATGCCATGGCCTACGCCGCCTGCGTGGGCGCCGACATTAGGCACTGCCAGGGGCAAACTGAAGCACCTGCGGTTCACACCACCTTCACCAACGATAAGAATGGAGCCGGGGCGGCTTGTGGCTTGCCAGCTCTGCTCAGTAGCCTCCTCAGTGCACTGCTGGCACTTGTCGTGCTGATGTAGGTCCCTTTTCCTTAGTGAATCCTATTGATCTCACTCCACTTGTCAGGGAGGTCAGAGGTCCGGGTCATAGGAGGAGTGAGCAGGGATTTGCTCAAGGTAGTTTCAGCAGGATCAGAGTTCTGTTGTTAAGACTTAAGGCTTCCGGTAAGTCAGAGAAATAAAGGTGTTCCAACTGCAGCCAGCTTCAAATCTGTTTTATTTTCTCTATGATTCTTTCACTCTCACTTGTAAAGCACTTTGGATTGCCAATGTGTATGAATTGTGCTATATAAGTAAACTTGCCTTGGCTGAAGCAGTCCAAATAGAGAATTGGGTTGTCTTTTTTTAATATAAAGTGTTCTATAGCTTACATACAAACAATGTATATGTCATGTATTGACATTTATGGCTTTCTTTCTGCTGGTTGCTTGGCAACCTCACGGTGACTGATGTTGGCAAAAAATTGTTCCAGCGCATAAATCCCTGTAAAATCACAGCTTCTTTTTATGTACAGATTAAAAAAAGAAGATATTTCACCTTAGTGAGCTTTAGAGGTGCTGGCAGGTGGCTGTTTTTTTAAATTTTTTTTGGAGAGAGCCAGACTAGCCTATGTCCTGACTTCCAGTCTTCATGCTAAAATAGGCTAATCTCCTGTTGGCTCTGGCTTCATATTTATCAAACACACATGAGAGTGGTATCAATCTAAATCTCATGAGGAGCAAAAAAATGCATTTCCCCAAAATGTCGAACTATCCCTTTTAGCTGCGTTTATATTTGAAAGATTGTCAGTATACATTACTTGTAATGTGTTCAGTAACAGCACATGACAGACCATATTTGTATGATTAAATACATTTTAATATGTAAAACGACACAGGATGCTGATATTGTCTCTGCCAATGACATTTTAGTCTATAAAACTGAAATTATCCAACCTTTGATGCATGATGAGTGTAGAAAGGACTCTATTGCTTTGATCCTCTCCAATATCCGCAGTGCTAATTGAGGCTCCCGGCGACTTCGTTTGATGACATTACTACAGCAGTCCATTAATAATGCAAAATATTTAAAGATCACCTATTTTTATCTTTGGGTGACAGATTGTAGTAATTATTTTGGACATCTGCTGGGGTTTGGACTTTATTAAACCTGATTTTGACTCTCCTTGTACTTATTTAGACTGGCCGGGGGCCATCATTTTGGTTTCAGATGATGGGCCTGTTCTCATCTTTAACACACATTTAGTTAATACACATTAATAGATCATATGGTGGAGTGACGCTCAACAGCTTAATAGGAAGTGCAGGTGAGTTTTTATTTCTTTTGTTTGGTATTTAGTTATATTTAAAGGGAGGACGAGGCAGCAATCAGGAACACTGACTCTTTTGACACATGGTCTCTTTCATCATTTGATCTCATTACTACATTTGAACATGCAGTATCCTCAATACATGAACAGAAAACATTATAAGCATATTGTCATTCAAATGTTATACAGTACATAATTTGCAGTGGTGGAAAGTAATTATGTACCATACTTTAATTTACTTGAGTATTTCTGTTTTATGCTACTTTATACCTTTATTCCTTTTTCAAGAGAAATATTGTACTTTTTATTCCACTACATGTATTTAAGAGCTTTAGTTGCCTGTTACTGTACACATTCAAATAGTATATACACAATTTAGGATGAGTTTATAAATGTGGTGTACTACTTTACACAGTCAATCAACTGTATGTTAAAATGAATGCATCAGTAATAATTTCATTATATAAAAAAAGAATGGAAGGGGCCATTCCGTCTCCATATTGATTACTCTTAATTTCGATGCGTATGTACATTTTACTGATAATACTTTTACCTAAGTATCATTTTCAGTGCAGGATGTTTGTTTGTAATGGGCTATGGATTGTTTTGCGGTATAGCTACTTTTACTTAAGTAAAAGATGTACTTCTTCCACCACAGGTCATGTGGCACGGCATGTCTACATTTGGATCTACAGGTCATAGATCAGGTAAAACACATAACTGCCCTGGTGTCCTAGGCCAAACACAAAATAGAACAAAAAAATAATGATACTACCATTGACAAGGCAAAAGCACATGACCAGGTTAAAACAAGTGAGAAGAAAATCAAACACACAAATGAAATCAAGGAAAACCTATATGTATAATTACCACTGTCAGTGTTGGGTGAACACACGTCATGTCATTTAGCTGACGCTTTTATCCAAAGCGACTTACAGTTGCTATATATGTCAGAGGTTGCACACCTCTGGAGCAACTAGGGGTTAAGTGTCTTGCTCAGGGACACATTGGTTGATGTATCACAGTGGGAATCGAACCTGAATCTCCCACACTAAAGGCATGGGTCATATCCACTGCGCCATCACCCCCACCACCACACAACTTAGATAATAGTTATACAGGCATTCCTTTGTTTGGAAAATATAATTATATTTGTGAATTAAGGTGTACATTAAAAATAAAAATGTGTAACTGTAATTAAATTGAATTTGAAATCAAGTTCTAAATAGGTCAGAGAGGGTTTGGGTAATGTTGGGGACAGTGAGAGGGTGGGGAAAATATTTTGTTACCATTAAAAAAAAAACTATAACCTATTTTGGTTTCGTTTGTTTTGGTTGGAACCCAGGTTCTTCGCAGAAAGGGCTTGTTTCATCTCCTGCTCAAGATGAATACTCCTGTCCATCCAACAAATTCTGCTCATGTCCCACACTTGCTGCTTCTCCACTAAGGCCAGCTGACTCGGTTGAAGCCCTGAGGGGACAGGATGTCTCCTTCTGCCACTGGAGACAGCAGTCTGGGTCAAAGCATCTGTCACTCTGTTCTTCTCTTCTGTTTCTCTACTCATTCAGGCGCCTCTCCAATGCCATCCGTCCTCATTTTCTTCATGCGATTTTCCTCCGAGAAGCCAAGAAGTCTGCAGGAGCTTGATCTCCTTCTTGTCTGCAGTCTCAGCACTAAAACTGAATAGATATTAAGGCATGTTTGTTCTGCTGGCTGAATGCTTCAATCTCATTGCTGGCCTTGCACTTGTTGACCCGATGTTATGTGCTGTTCTTGGCTCCCTGGAAAAGGGAACAGCTAGTTTTCTAAGCTTTGGTTAAAAGCCTTTTTATATTATTCAATAATTTTGCTTGACAGGTTTTAGCTCCTGGTTCACTTTTGCTGTTGATGGCCTAGCTCAGAGGACTTGCTCTTGATGAAAGGCTGGTGTTGAACATGTTTGGATTTTCTTCTTCTGCAGACACTGCAGCCTGGGGTCTTGGTTGACTTGACAGAAAACAAGCGCATCTTACACCTTATTCACTGATGTTGTTCACTGACTTGCACCAAAAGCTTGATTTATTTTATAATGGGCAGATAGACAGATGCTGCAGTAGCTTTTATGTACATTTTTGATACTTTCATTAGTGAAAAGTGTCACAACTGGAATCCATCCAACCAACTGAAATAGAGTTGAACACAGCTGCTGTTTCACGCATTCCACTTGCATCTCACTGTCTTTATCAGTGGATGGAGTTCAGTCAGAACAAACTGCATCCACTGATGAAGACTGTAAAATGAGCTTGAACGCTACAAAAACAAAAAAGTGGAACATTTTTGGTCAAACTACTATTTCCAAAGTCAGCAATGAACTTCCATGCTGAGTTTTACAGCCATTTTACAAGCTTGAAAGGAGAAAAATATAGCTTTTAATTGGATTAATAGGAAATAAGGAACCCTTATCTTGTTTTATCCTATGATTTACTATTTTAACATTATTTATATCAAACTGATCTATATCATCACATAATCATTTATTTTCACACATACATACAGTATATTATGCAGTTAACTACGGCACATCCTATGGTGGCTTACCATAACCAACTATATTAATATGCAAAACATGCCATTTTGGCCATTTATGTGCTATGTAAAGGTGAAAATATTTTAACTGGCATTTTTAATATTTTTGTCTTTATTTTATGCACTCTTTTTCTTGCACTCATGACAGAAGGAGATATGAAGGTTTCAGTTTTGCAGAATGGACACATTATGGCCCGAGGCTCTGATAATGGCATCTCCTCATGTTCTACCAGCCATGCGGAATCAGCTTTGTAGTCATATAGTACTGCGCAACAGGCTCTCCGCACTCCTGTGGCTCCTACAGCTGTCCGTACTACAGCCATCCTTTCGGTGGCGCTAGAGCACCGGACAAAGTACCATGTGGCATGGAGAGGGCTGATCAGGCTACATAAGCTGTGGCTTTGCCGCAATTTCATGTGTTATGAAATGGGATCTGAGTGCGCATTGCAGGAAAAGAGGAAGTGCAGAAGATTAGAGTCCCCTGCGCTTTAAACTGTAAAATCACAGAACATGAGCAAGAAATAACAGTGTGACGGATGTCTGTCCTCACACGTGTTGAATGTCTGATGAACAAAGTGGCACATACCGCACATTTTCCCCCAGTTTATTTTTTGAGTTTTGTTATTTTGTGTGTCTCGTCCATTTTAAGAGCATTTACTACTAATAAAGTTGGTCATTTTTTAACCACTTAATGTTCTACTGATGGCCCTGAAGGCTGCATTCACAGTGGAAAAACACCTGTGGCAGCAACGGCTTTTCATTCTAACTCTATAATTCTGTTCTTCTCTGGCTAGCTATCGCGCGTATTTACGCACACACAACATGAGCTGGTGTGTCAATCTAAATTCTCTTTTGGGATCTTTCGGCACCATTGCCGAGTAAATATCTTCCAATGAACAAGGACTTTAGGCATCTAACAGCCACCATTAACCACCAAACACCCACTATAAATAATTACATTTCTAGTGACAATCTGTGGAAGTATTATGACTGAAAATACATCAAATTCAGAGTCCTGAAAACAAATATTCGGTAACAAATATTTTTTACCACCCAGATATGTGATTAATCTTTCCATGTCTTTAAATTATTCCACGCATTGCACCTCTCTGCGCTCAGGAACAAATTCAATAAGATATCGTCAGTATGGTGTGCTCGTAATTGTGGTTCATAATCTTTAAATGTAACAAAGCATCCACTGGGCACCCATTCAGGGACCGTTTCATCATCCTGTTTTGTGGATGAATTGAATCTAAAATTCAAAATGCCTTTTAGATATCCCCGGATCCGTCCTCCGGTAGGTAACACATACTAGGCTAGTGGGGGTGCTGCCGCGTGGGTCAGCAGCTCTGCAGGTCTGTGTTTAGAGTCCTGGTGGGCGTTAAGAGAGACGGTGGGAGAATGAAGATGCTTCAACGCCGACCCGCCTGGAGACAAGAGTGGGTCGCTTACAAATAGGCCACAATAGGCCTCACAATAGACCAATCTTTTTTTATCCACGCCCTCTTCGAGTGCGTTGCGCTATAATGGGTTACTTTGATTGAACACGCATGAACAGAGCATGTCAAACGCTTATTTTTAGAAACGTTGCCTATATTTGGGTGCATGGACTTTGAGGGCGTAATAAGCCTGTAGCTAGGCCACATCCCACATCACAGTGTGGGAGTATGAAATAGGGTTCTGATGTCCTGAAACGTGTCAGACTGCGTGTGAAAAATGTCTCTTTCCTCACATGTGCTCCTGCTGCCATAATTGGATGGTCATATTGTTGCATCGCTGCACAACACCACGTATAAAGCCTGTGGGCACGTAGAGGTCCAACACGACCTTTTCTCGCTCGGACTGTTAGATTGTTCTCGACAGGGGAAAAAAAATGAATTAATATCTCACCTTCCGCACAAGTAAGTTGAGTTGCTGTTATTATTATTTCTAAGCATCATAACCTTCAAGCTGCCATCAACTCTGCTATTTTTCTTTTTAGACCTTTTGAAATATGAAGTATGTTCCTCATTTATCATTATGTCAGCCGAGAAGAAATGCAATCCTTGGTTGACAACTTGCATCTCTTGTGTGCACCGCTAACTCCGCCTTCTCCCCATGTCTGCTGCATGTAAGTTAACACCAGCCAATCACATCTCATTCCGCTTCTATACCTAGCAGGGGGAAACAGTACAAGGAGGCGGGAAACTCGTTTGGGCTGTATATAAGCAGTTAAGCGTGGTTTTTTTTGTATCAGTGTCACCCTCCAATGACTCTGCCTGATCGGGCGACAGCAAGAGCGAACACAAAGCGCACCGTGACCAGAGATCCGTGCTGGTGCGTGGTGTGGACTTGATCGGCAGTGACCTGGAGGGGAAACCCCAGCCCCTGCAGCTGCCAGACAAGGACAGAGACCCATGCTGCCGCCACCTCACAGAGCGCTGTCCGTCCGTTGTGGTGCTGAACCGCAGGACTCGACCCTTCAACCGGTGACGTAGAGCTGAGACTTATTCAAGAAACACAAGACTCAAGCTAAAAAAACAACAACATTAGGCTGTATATATATGAATTTGAAGCAAGTTAAAAACAAAGAAGAACCAGAAAACTCAGAGAAGAAGTTGCTGGACATTCCCCCTGCCCTCGGCGTCAATCCGGCGGTCTGAGCACAGCAGCGCGAACCCAGCGGAGCCTACGTAGATGCGGAGAGTGAACAGAGGCTTTCGATCAGTGAGGTACGCTCGACGTCTTTTACGCAGGGAAATTGGGGAAAGAGATTTGGTAGATTGCTCTTCTAAAAGGCTCTACATGCAGCTGCAAAAATGGGCTGTATCAGCTCCAAAGCGCCAGTTGGTAAGAGTTGTTTTAATCTGCTCTCATAAAAGCACGCTGGAGGAAGCCTGACATTTTTCGCATTGTTTTGCTGCAGCCTTTCGCGGGTGCAGGGGCTGGCTATGAGTGAGTTTGGGTGCTTGAAGTGCACAGCATGCTGTGTCCGAGATATGAGACATATGATAGCAGTGCTGAGTCATATGCATATGAATGAGGATCCTAATAATAAGCCGTTAAAGATTACTGGAATCTAAACAATATCATATTAGATGTTAAATGGTGTGCGTGAAGGGGTGCATTTTAGCGGGGTGGTAGTGGGGAATAGCTTGAGGGGCTGGTGTCTGCACCCTAAACATCGCGATGCTACGAGAGTTGCAAGAAGCTTTTTGGTGAGCACGCAAGTCAGAGGCAGAGAAGACAGAGGTGCTCTTGACACCATTGAGGGATGCGCTACTAAACGGCGTGTTATATTTGTGACGAGAAGACTCATCCGGACACGATGGTTCTGACCGCGCTGACCCAGTTTAGTTGCAAGGTAGGACACCTTTTTGCTCGTATCCTTACGCATGCGACCGAACAAAATCTTCAGGTTTATTACTCGTTATTTCAAAGAATTTCGACACAACCGCTTCTTGGTGTTAACGTAAAATAACTAGATTAGTTTGCAGTCGCATACATGTGCAAATTTAAACGGGCTTCATTACCATCAGTGTTTAGAGGCGCACACACATGCAGCAAGATATCATTTGCTTGTTGCCAAGAAACAAGCTCCCTGTTGCCACTGCATCTAGGCTACTTGTTCTCATGGTTGTTTACACCTTTGCTGTACGTGTCTCCCATCCATTCCGCTGGCGGCTACATGTCGCCAAGGGCCCCGTACTCTATGTGCTACCCCGACCTCTGACGCGTGTCTCCCCCAGATATATTTATTCGATTGGGTCTCCTCTGTATAGCCTTCATAAATCAAACCTTCTCCACATCCATCCATCCATCTGTCCATTTCTCTCGCACACACACACACACACACACACACACACACACACACACACACACACACACACACACACACACACACACACACACACACACACACACACACACACACACACAGACGTGGTCGCTTATTTCTTCTGGTGATGGTAATGATATATGCAACCTTTCAAACTGTGATTTATCCGTCATATCCATGCTTACAGTTCCTCTCTTCGCCTCTAATTGGTTATGTAATTTGTCGCTTCAGTCACTTGACGATTATAGCGCATTGTCCCTGTCTTCTTGTCGCGGAGTGCGTAAGGACATGCCCTGTCCCATAAACCCCACATAAAGCCACCGTATGTGCACGTATCAACAGTGTGATATACAGTAGGCCAATAGCAGCCACCTGTTTGACTCTCATATTTAGCCTGTATGTGTGACATCACACTGCTGCTGGTCTTGACCTAATTGTGTTGATTCGCTCGTAAGTCTCTCAGAGAGCCCGAAGACATGAGAGAGTGAGAGCGATGCACGGCCGAAGTCTCTCTATCTGCAGTTTCCACGACAACGGGAACTACAGAGAGAAAATGTGTGTGTGTGTGTGTGTGTGTGTGTGTGTGTGTGTGAAATAAATAAATAAATAGAAATAAAATGAAGACTGCAATCTAATTTGCTTTGAGGGAGGAGGACACACTTTTGGCGCTGCAGCTCCGTTTTAGAAAGATCAGGGGAAGGAGATTAATTAAGATAAAAAGGCAGAACAAATGAACAAATTAGCCACAGATGGATGGATCAGATTCAAGAGAGCCGCCACAAGTTTCAATAAAAAGACTAACCTCAGTTTTATCAAGATCATTATGATTAGCCTATGTGTCTCCGTGTTTCATCCAAAATGCAACTCAGTCCCATCAATTTATTCCATTACATGTGCTCATTTCCATTCCGTTTAGATCTATAGCCCACAGTCATGTCCCTTGAATTGCATCCTTGGTCTAGCTCAGGGTCATTGCTACAAAGCTGTGGCTACAATGACTTACCGGACTTGTGCATTGCAGATGTGAAAGCAAAATATTTCTGTTGAAGTGTGAGCAATGCCACTGTCATTTATCTAGGCTTCTGCGTGTCGCAGTAAAGGGCAATAAACCTGCCCAACAAACTCATCGACGGAGAGGAGGAGGCTGTGGCGATCCATGCGAAATGTGAACATTTTCTGACAATCAGTTCCTGACGTGTCACCATGAAATCCCTCTGGGTGTTACAGGCTGCACTGCCTACATCCACCGGGCTCAAATGTCTGTCAAATTCTGGACATCAATCTCGTGCTATACAAAACACGTGCACATCTTTCACTCCTCTTAACAATACTTTCATTGACCAAGGTGGCCTAGATTCAACGATACAATACACACCAGGCATCTGATCTCATCACACCCAATTAAACGGCACATATTGAATTCTGCTGGTGGGCAACTTGAGCTCGGCACGCTGAACGGCAGGTCTTTGACCCGGTGGATGAGTGATTGGTCTTGATATTGGACTCACTATTTGAGATGGGTGCTGGCGACTAATCGAGCGAGTCCTTCTTTTCACAGACAGTAACTAGAAACGCCTCCCTGCAGTGGAGGGCTGGAAAGAGGAGCCAGGCACTGACATTTCGAGGCCCACCTCTTAATCTCGTTTTGCAAATCTGATTTGAAGAGTGGCAAGCACGCACAGGATTGCATGTGTGTGTGTGCGTGTGTGTGTGTGTGTGTGTGTGTGAGAGAGAGGGAGCTTCAGTATGTGGCGGATGGGAGCTGTCCAGGTACTGAAATGTTCTGCTGCACGCTGCAGGAGGCCCAGGAGCGCGTTTATAAGCACCTTTGGTCCATGATGGTCCACGAGTCTGTCAGGTCATGACGAGGGCAGCTGATAGAAAGGTTAAAGTCATGTAGTCAACGAAACAGTCCTGTATCTGTAGGCAGTTATGTGACGTTTGCAGCCAGGAGGTTGCTTAGTGACATTTGCGCTCCATCCATGTAGCGCTGCTTTTGGTCTCGTAGCTTGCCTCTGTTTGGTTGTGTTGATGACGTGGCCTGTTCACGTCAGATAATGTGCACATCAAGGAGATAAAAATTGCATAATGCCATCACAGGCATGTTCCATATTCTGTGCTTTTCATGTGTTATACTGCTTCTCTCCCTCCGACAAAGCATAACCGACTTCATAAAATATCAAACAGGTTTGGGCTGCTGCCAGGGCCTTACCTGCATGACATGGCATGGCTTTAAAGTGCATGGAAGTATAGGCCTCTGTGCCCAAACCCCCATGTTATCTCACTACAAGTGCAGTAGCCTAGTCTCAATAGAGTACGTACAATACGTACAATAAAGGGTTCTATGAATGATAAGCCTAACTTAGACTTGTACCAAACATAATAAAAAGAAGGGTGTTCCAGAACTACAATACAATGATTATAAATACTTTCTGAAAGTGCATGGTAAAAGCCTAAAGACGCCCTAAAATACACCTATACATCTTGATGGTGGTGTAAAAAGAAATTTAAAATGTAATTTTTGAACAACATTCCATTTCAATATTTTGAGTTCTTTATTCAGAACAATTTGATTTTTCAAAACAGACAGTTCTTTGAGTCTTTTTGCTTCACAGCTGCCTTTACACACCCTCTTTTTTGTAGCAGAGCCGAGGTATCTTTTAACAAGCCTTTTAGAAATTGGCTGGTGGGCGTAGATTTACTTGGGGGGATTACCTATTTTTTATAGGCCTATTTGATATAGATGTTTGAATATGGTTTTCTTTGGGGGGAAACTGCAGTGAGATACGGCAACATTACATTCCCTTACAAGGTCATCGTCCCTCATAGTGGCTGCGCTGGGGTCACCGTGGAGGCATGGGTGGGTTGGCATGGTGACTGCAACTTTGGCCATAAAGCAACACGTAAGGATTAGCTTAATCCTTGAAACTCATAGTTAGTAATTATTGCTCCAGTAATAAAACAAATATTATGATAAATAACATTTTATTGCCACGTTAAAGTGCAAGCGTTGTTGTCATATTATTAGTTTTATTTGTTCATTTTGGAGTGAGAATATGGTGCGGGGAGACTATGAGTTTTGCGATTGTTGATTTGATATAATCTTTACGTGGCTCTCTTCCTCCTGACAGTGGCCATTGACGGTTCGTTGCGCGTGGACTGGAGCGCGGCCGGCTCCCTGTCTGACCTCGCGCTTTTGGGGAGCACGCGGACCTGCTTGGCGCGCAGACTGATTCTGACAGCACCTTTGAGCGCACTGGACTTCAGCGAGGTGCCCTTAACATTTTTTTTTTTGGTAATATCCTAGCGTATACCCTAGCTAATGTAGCTGCACTGACACCTCGTGCAATGTCTTAACGGCTTACATCACTTCGTAGAGTCTGAAAACTATTTTTGTTTTAAAAGTCGTAGCCTATAGTCATTTCTGACAATAAAAGGGTTAATGGAGAATGCTGACACAACTTCATCTACTTGGTGCTTGAAGGAAAATAGTCCAAAAGAGCCAGAACTCCAGCAACACTTGTATCTTAAGAACAACTTTATTGTTTTTAAATAAACAATAATGTTTCTTTATAGGCTACCTGTCAGGTGTTGCTGTTGTGACCCTTCATTGTACAGTAAGGGACAAAAGGACAGTACCTAAATTAAATTACACAATTGTTGTTATTATTGTGTTAAATAATTAGTGTTGCAATTTCAGTCATAATATCATACCATCAGATAACTGATAAAAAATGCCTTTTTAATGTACCTAAATGTTTAAATGAGCCTGCAGTATTGTTTTTCCAACTGTATAAGAAAACTCAATTCCAATCTCTGTAGACATTTGTATTGATTGTTACACAGATTACTGGATGTTCTGTGTAGATCACCTTACATGATTTGAGCCAAGCTACTATCAACCTTGTGTATTATAACCTAGTTAGGCGCCGGCCAGATATACCTAATCAAAGATGACAGTCTCTCAGTAGTTCGCCACATGAAACAGAAATGTATTTTCTTAACCCCTCCTGGTTTGATAATTACCTTATTAATGTGTGTGTTTCAACCCTGAGTTCTTTCTCCATTTTATTCTTCATTAATGTTAACCAGTTGGTTTATCTTTTTTTTTGGAAGCCATTCAGTGTAATTAACAATTAATTTTTAATTTGGGATTTTAAATGGAATCTCAGTGTCACTGAGTGTAATGCTTCTTGCCTTCGAACAAAACATAACAGTCTCTATTTATGAGATTACTACTGAACGGCTAGACTGATTGCACTGTGATGCATGGCTAGATCAACTCTGAAATGCTGCATTTGTAACGTTCATTTGACTTTAAAAGCTTAAAGAAAGACATTTTCCTTTCTGATCCAGTTAATTGTGGGGTTTCATATGACAAAGGCAGATGGACTGACAGGATACTCTGCTCCTGAGATGTGTAGCAATGAAGTAGATAAGATATTAGGTAAGAAAATAAGGGGTTTTGAAGATCTACAAGGACCATCATAATCTAAGAAACCTGCAAAATCGGTTCTGCTGCAGTACATGCCATTTGTTGCTATACAGTTAAGAGTTTGAGTCTAGAAATTCTGGACCTGAAGAGCAGAAGCAATTGAGATGCTTGCAATTGTCTCAGAGATGATGATGAAGATGATAATAAGGATGATGAATCCACCTTGCCTCTTTTATCCATCAGTGCGCACCATCTGGATGTGAATGTGATGTGTTGCTGTGAGCCAGCCAGGTGATTATTAGCAGTGCCTAAGTGATCCATTATGAAATGCAGCCTCTCACTATTCACTGTTATACTGCTACAGGCCTGTTATTGAATACTGGGCACTATGAGAGAGAGGTTGGCTGGATTGCTGATCTGATCAAATCTCTAATGCTTTACATTTCAGATTTGAGTTGTTTGTCAAAGTAGTATTGGAGCAGCAATTGTACATTTGGTAAAGTTATCAGACCTGTTGGTCATAAAATAAATTAAAATTTTCAAATAAATATCTGGCATTTTTTCTGCTTCATATTTAAAGCTGCCAAAGAGATTCAGTTAATTTATGATGTTGGAAATGCGTCATCTCTGACGCCGTGTTAGCTATGGCGTCACTAAGCAACAATGTCTACACTGAATGAAAGCAGGAAGGCACGTGCAAGAGTTATTAATTTGGCTGTTGTGGCAGCTGGTTGGTGTTCTGAGTGTGTAACATCATCAGTAATTCAGGCGGGCAGGCATACCGCGAGGAATTGCCATAGAGTTGCCATAGAAATGTTCCCCATTGTGGAAAAGTTGAGACATAGAGAGAGAGAGAGAGAAAAAAGGAGAAAGGTATGCACAGAAACATGGCATGTCGAAGGAAGAGATGGATGTTCAGCTTATTTTCCACCGGGGAAGCAGATATCACGGCATTATGTTCCACTGAAACAATTCACGGCTTGCCTTCTCATATAATTTGGTATAATGACTTCCATGTATGCCTGTATATGTGTGCGACACAAGAATGTGCTACTGAACAAATAGCAACCCAAGCAACAGGCAAAATGCGTCTGCACCATTGTTTTTCGCAGTTGACGTTTGATGAATAAGATAAGGGCTTTGACTCAATCAGCCAGGACAAAGGTACAAAAGAGATTTCTGCTGTGATGTCATTTTAATTACCTTAAAAAACAGAGCAATAAATACAAATGCGTCTTAGCCCCTTCGGAAACCTGTGTCGTGGTGTGACAGCTGTACAATAACGAAAAGGGTTTGCTTGAGCACTAACATTTGTTTTTCAGGCTTACTGAACAGCCATGTTGGGTTATTAAATTTGACTTTACAATTTAATTTTAATATTTTTAAATCCTTGAAGAGTGCTTTTTTGTGTGTGGGAATACACTAGTCAGGTCAGTTTTATGTCACACACTCTCAGCCTGCGTTCTGCCTGCTCTTAGCTCCTAACATACTGTACGTGTTGTGTCGAAGAATCTGTTGTGTTTCTCTCTGCGCTGTCTCCAGGCCGCATTATTCAGCCCTCACTGACTCACAGAGACAACAGTTAACCAATGATTTCAAAGATAAAAGTGAACCTGAGCAGCATCATGACAGCCTCTCTGTCTGTGTTCACAAGACCATGAAGATTCATGACTGCTTGACATGATGCGTGTGTGTGTTTGTACTGCTATTCTTATGAGGGCTAAATATCTTTAGACACAAGTCTTTCCTAAGTATGCTGCATGTTGTTGGAGTGTGCAATGATGGAAAAGTTGTGGCACAGAGGTCTAATTGAAGCGCTCGCTCTGTTCTGAGTGCTGCTCATGTCCTCCTCCGTGTTCGCTCTGCTGTATAGTAGGGCAGTGGGGGAGCAGGAGAGGGGAGCTGGGAGCGAGCGGTGCTGTTAAGTGGAGCTGTGTGTCAAGGTGATGCTCAAGCTTACAGATGGACCCTGTTTTTAAAAATTCATACTGATATATTTGAATGTAATACTTCAATTTGGCCATTTTGTGCCTCTAAATGGCAAGTTGTCTTTCTAAACTTTATTCTTGTCAGGGCAGAAATGTCTCTAGCATTAAAAAATAGTAATGAAATCAAGTTTAGGCTCATTAGAGTGGGAAAGAAAAGACGTTTTTGAGTTCCCTGAAGATGTATAAAATCCTCCTACACCATACTGAAATGATTTCGCTGGGCAACTATTTGAAAACAAATAAAACATTCAGCTGTGGGTGGACAACATTTATTGTCTGACATCTGATTTTAATTAAAGACCAACACAATATATCTTTCTAACCCTCCTCGAGAGTGTATGTCACATCTCCTCCAGATTATCCTCCCTCTGATCTGTGAGCTGCTCTGCGGCACAAGAGGATTATCACGCCTGGCGGCAGCCTCTGATACCATCACAAGCTGGGGATTCCCCTTCGCTCTTGCTCTTGCTCTTGCTCTTGCTCTTGCTCTTGCTCTTGCTCTTCTGACAGATAATTATGTTGTTGTTTGGTTGTTACTCGGTTGGTATTTTGTTGCTATTAAGTGGAATTGACAGGAAAAGGTCAGGGTGATGCTTCTGGGATGATCTAACTCGTGCTGTCCTGTTTTCTAATTCACTGCAAATCAGATGTGGTCAGTATTGAATGGTGAATCATTAATGAAAGGAAGGAAAAAAGGAAGATCTAAGTTCAAAATGACTCAACAATTCAAATTATTATTATGTTTACTACTGTGGGTCACTTGTTAGCTAGTGATGTTGCTCAGTGTTGTGTCTCTTAATGAAAGCAGGTAAAACTAGTATGTCAGAGACCTGTGGTCAGTCATGGGACTGGACACAATCTGTATCTGTTGAGATATGTCATGATAGTTGTCTGCCTAAAACCGTCATCAAATTGCTCAGTCAGCCAAGTGTGTTGACCCATATTAAGTAACAACATGGTGGCGTCAGCTCAACATGTGGCCTTTGCTGTTGACGTGCCCATTTTCCACGTGAGTACAGGTAGGGCTATAAAAAGAGTTAGCAGACAAAGACTCTTGTCAACACCTGATACACCCTTTGTGGTTTGACTTCACAGAGCAGACAGATTTGATGGTGGACAGACTGGGGGGGGGTCCATCTTTTGTCTACTGTATGGTTCTGTTAACTCACTACTTGGGAAATTACCTCCCTAGCTGTCTGCACACAGAGCTTTATCAGTTTCCTTTCAAGAAGTTGTCCTATACAATAACTTGCATATTTGCAGTTGATCAGAAATCTCCTAACAGCCACACCTGGAACCACTGGAGAGGTACACTTGTGTATTGACTATGTGCAGACAAGGTGCAAATAATCTAGAACCAGTTATATTTCTTTTTATGCCTTCTTGTCTGCAGCCATAGATGCAGCAACATACTCTTTAGTTGTTGAGTTAGTTGAGAAGAGTCTGCTCAGTTACCCTAACAAGCTATTAGTATGCTCATTAGCCAAACCACTTTAGTTAACACGTGGCTGCAACTAAACACCTGTATCCTTGGCTTGTAGTTTTTTCAACTTTGGTTTCTACTCTTCTATGTGAATTAAAGCAACACTAGAGAACTTTACCCGCTTCGGTCCCCCTACAGGTTGGAAGCAGAATTGTCCATTACATTACATTATGCAAGATTAGCGGATCTGTAGTTCGAATTAACTGGACAATGTAATGTAATGGACAATTCTGCTTCCAACCTGTAGGGGGACAGAAGCGGGAAAAGTTCCCTTTTTTTGCTTTAAAGGTCCCATGACATGGTGCTCTTTGGATGCTTTTATATAGGCCTCAGTGGTCCCCTAATACTGTATCTGAAGTCTCTTTCCCAAAATTCAGCCTTGGTGCAGAATTACAGCCACTAGAGCCAGTCCCACAATGAGCTTTCCTTAGTATGTGCCATTTCTGTGTCTGTAGCTATTGAGGAGGAGAGAGGGGGGGCAAGGTGGAGGGTGGGGGTGTGGCCTTGACCAACTGCCACTTTGCTCGTTTGAAAGCCATGATGTCTCTCTCTCATGGGTGGGCCAAATTCTCTGGGCGGGCAAAGCAGGGAAAGGGGAGGTAAGATTCCAGATTGGCCCATCTGAGCTTTCATTTTCTTTCATGCTCTCAAAGGCAGAGCAGGATACCCAGGGCTCGGGTTACACCTATCGCCATTTCTAGCCACTGGGGGACCATAGGCAGGCTGGGGGAACGCATATTAATGTTAAAAAAACTCATAAAGTGAAATTTTCATGCCTTTAATATGCAAAGCAGATATGTTTCATTAGACAGCAACAATTAGCTGAACAGATGTCATAATTATTTGTAACTTTGTAACAACATTTTGGGATGTAACAGCATTTTGGGACGTCAAACTAGTTGTTGTCTCCGCTGGTTGCTGGGCAACAAGACTCCAGGAAGTCACTGCGCCCAGCCAAGACAAAGCCACAACTTGTCGTTTGTACCCTTTTTTGAAATGATCACAAACTGTTAACATCGCATTACATGGTGGTGGCACGGAATGTGTGAAAATTCCGTGTGGCCACCACGGAAAACAATGCCAATGTAAAGTCAATGAGAAGATGACGTAGCATTAGGAGCGACTACGGTAGTGAGTGGGTGGTGGATGGGTCAAACACAGGACTTTCACCCAGGAAACCGGGGATCATGTCCCACGTGTCACGTTTCCTAAACCCAACCGTAACCATCCGTTCTTCTTTTCCTAAACCCAACCGTCCCGTTGTCCCACGTCCTGTTAGTGTTTTCCTAAACCCAACCATCCCGTTCTTCTTTACCTAAACCCAACCGTCCCGTTGTTGTCCCGCGTGCCATGCAAACGTAATCCCACCCACGACCTTTTCCTTAACTTAAGGGGCCGTGTTCATTTCACGGAATTCTTCCGTGGGCCCATCACGGAATTTTCGGCAATCCGTGTTCATTTCATGGAATTCTTCCGAGGGCTCATCCCCGAATTTTTTGCTATTCCGAGAAACTGACACAGATTTTGAGTTAAGGGGCCGTGTTCATTTCACGGAATTCTGTGAGATCAGGTTGATTCAGATGCTGGCTCACATTCATGCTGAGCTGAGCTACTGCACCAGTTTTCCCCCTGAGTCATACTTTTTTCTTGTCGTTTCAGGTGAATGTTGATGACACCATTGAAATGTTACCAAAATCAAGAAGAGCTCTCACCATTCAAGAGATTGCTGCATTAGCGCGATCTTCCCTACATGGTGAGTGCAACATTTAACATAAAAGTTCTAATGCAAGCTAATATTCAAGCATAGGTATTTGTATGTTCTGTAAAAGCATTCAGGCACATACTAAAATGTGTAATCATCACAAAAGTTATGCTGTAGCATAACCCCAAGCTTTTTCATTGCAGGTATTTCACAGGTAGTGAAGGACCATGTGACAAAGCCTACAGCCATGGCTCAGGGCAGAGTGGCCCACTTGATAGAGTGGAAAGGCTGGTGTAAGCCTATGGACACTCCTGCAGCCCTGGAATCCGACTTCAACTCTTATTCTGACCTTACTGAGGGAGAGCAGGAGGCACGCTTCGCTGCAGGTAAGACTTCTGTTGACTTGTTTATTACATAAATACAGGAGAAACACCCTGCTTAGCTATACTCAAAGTTTAAGCTGACAGAGGGTTTTTGAATGTGCACAGATCAGTTTAGAACAAATACACTGAAGATGTGACTCACACACACACTGTAGGATTAGGCTTAGGGTTAAGCAAGAGAGTTTATGAAATAACGATAAAAGGTCACAAAAGAGATCCCAATTAAATGAAAAACCATCATAACAAAAAGGTAAACACATGTAAATGCAATAGTAATTTGCAGACTTTTGCTTCAAACAACCTAGTTTTTTCAACAATATACTTTTCACAAAACTGTAATTTTTACCCCATTTTAACATGCTGTTAACATGCACTTTGGGAATCTTATCTGGATATGAAAATGTTAATGCAAGGTATTAATGCCCATAGACTGCATTGCAATTTGAATACTATTGGATCAGTGAGACCACATCTGGTGGTTGTTTGTTTCACACTGTGATCAGATCTCAGCAAGGTGTGAATTATGAAGAATTTATTGAAGGATAGCCCCTTGAGATGATCTGGACAGCGTTGCCTCATTTAACAGGGCACTCCAGTGTTTCTAGTATTGAGTTCCAGGGGGGGCCCACAAGAGACAGATTAAAAAAGAATGGTAGAGGAGTCCTGGCCATGTCTCTCTCAAAGTTTACTGTCTGTGTCTTCACTGTCACTATCTCGTCAAGGCAAAAACTAAAACATCGATTAAAAATGACTAAAATTGAAGCAACAGAGGCCAACACATCCTGACTTTTAGTCCCTAGTATTGCTCACGCTCCAAAAACACTGGATCCTATACTACCCATCATGCAACTCCATGGCATCTTTCAAACACTGCATCAACCATTTGTAACTGCTTTCTGTTCATCAAATCCGTTGTCTTCAAACTCAAACTCAGATAACCCTGATGACATCACAATGACATATCATGGTTATTTTCTCATATCCACCCAACAAGTTGAAAGGTCACCTCTGCATCTGTCGAAAACAGAAACTGTATAATAGTAATGGACAAACCGTCCGGGCCTGAAAAGTGAAGCCAATGCCTAAGTGCCTTAAACCTGCATTCTATCTAATTTCCAGCAGGGGGCGACTCCCCCAGTTGCAAAAAGAACTTTTCTATAGAAGTCCATGAGAAAATGACCCTACTTCTCACTTGATTTATTACCTCAATAAACATTTATATAATGAGTTTATGGCCTCAATTGCTACTTTCAAGTCTTCTTCAATACAGCATGATGTTCATTTTGTAAATTATGGTCCCATTTATTTTAAAATTGACGATAAAGCAGGGGATGCTATAGGGCGTGGCTACACGCCGTCAGGACAGGCTTAGCAATACTAACCATCTGATCAGAGAACCATAATAAGAAGATTACTTTTTAATTCCAGATGTGTAAATTCAAAGGCCCATGATCAGATGTCATAATCCAGATACAGATTTCAGATACAGATTGCATGTTAATGACAGGTGTAAATGGGATGTTGGATTCTTTAGCTGCTGTATGCAGCCACGTTCATTGCCCTTAACTTTTCTCCTCCACACATACATATGGTTTGTTCCTCTCGGAGTGCCGCTCACTCACAGCTCATCTGTCTGCTATCTTTTACTCACTCACCTCATCTTTTACTTCTACTTACTTCTTTCAGTCACTCCTGCCCCCTCTATTCAATACCCCCTTCATCCTATTCGCATTGTCCCATTTTTGTATGTTGATCTCTGCCCTCTCTCTTCATCTCCTCTTTTTCTCTGTCTTTTTACCTTGTCCCTCCTGCCTGGTCTTCTTCCATTCTCTCGCTCACTCCCTGCAATGCAGACTCTCAAGGTTAATTTGCACAGTCAGGTTTTGCTCCTGGCTAGTGCCACCATGACTGAGCGATTTTCCTTTGTGCCTCCTCTGTTCTCATTTATTTTTTTCCTCTTTTATATCTTACTATTGACATGACTTCTCTTCTCTTCTCATGCACCCATCTTTGTGATCCATCATCATAATGAAGGATCCATTTCAGTATTCTTTGGTTAGGAAAGTGGTTTCCTGTGCAACTGTAATGATGATGCAAACAAGATGATTTATAAAGGCAGGCAAAATAGTTCTTCAAACTTTTAAAATCAATCATCATCATTCATTAAATAGTCTTTACTGTAACAGCTCTTTAGATGATTTTTTTTTTAATTTTATATTTTGTTTTTAACCTGGCCATTACATTAAGTTTATTAAGCCTTGCTTCATTGTACACAGCACATAAACAGGGTCTAATCCTTAGCAAGAATTTCTGATGCTCTGCACACCATTTTCTTTTATTTACAATTACACTGTAAGTTGACTAGTAGTCAAGAGTTGGGGAGACATTTCTATATGTTATACTTCTCCTTGTTTCTTCAGCTTACATCATCGTGCATCCATTCCATCAGGGAGCCAGTTGTGCTGACTCCTTTTATTTTTGTCAACTCTCTCCTTGTAGCCTGCTGATGGTGTTGCTGTTGGTGACTGGACAGTGCGTGAATGTCAGGGAGCACATTAGTACAGTGAGCGTGTGAATGTGCGAATGTGTGAAGTGAGTGTTTGGCCTATACGGCCTCTCATAGTTCGGTGTGTATTGTCTGTATGCAAGCTACTTACAGTGGTACACGCAATGGTGTGTTTGTGTACTGTAGGAGGCACCCTGAGACTTGAAAATGCATGTGGGGTTATCCTTTTGATGGACTGACTGACACACACACACACACACACACACACACACACATTATTTGAAGGTAATCCTTCAGTGTCTCTCTGTAGTGCATGAAACTGGCTGCCAGCCTTGGCTGACACAGAGAGGCTTATGTCACTGTGCGTATGTGTGTGTGTGTGTGTGTGTGTGTGCGTGTGTGTGTTGTGTGTGAATGAAAGAGACAGAAAGTGTGAGAACATGTGTGAGTATGTGTGTATTAAGCTGTTTTCTCATTTGAACTCCAGACAATGTCCAATGAATCAGGTGCAGAC
Source organism: Sander lucioperca (assembly GCF_008315115.2). Taxonomy (NCBI): domain Eukaryota; kingdom Metazoa; phylum Chordata; class Actinopteri; order Perciformes; family Percidae; genus Sander; species Sander lucioperca. Next base: position 44,422,722 of record NC_050177.1, read on the forward strand.
ATTGTCTGAAGAATTTGTCTGACGATTTCGGCATTGACCCTTACCGACAGAAGTTCCCGAATCTCGTCATCTCTCCAGTTAGACATATTCATTGGTGTAAATCACCCTTTTTCTTCACCCTCGGATGTTTATTTTCCAACGAATTAATGAGCCTTATGATAGAAACGTCATCAACATGCCCACTCGCTTGCTGTAAATTCTCCGGAAAATGAATGGCTCCATTCACACATGGGCTCAATCGGACATTCCACAAACTTTGTACTAGGTAGCTGGCCAGGTAAATCCATTTAATGTCCAATCCAACTGATTCCAGTATTTACATTCTCATACACAGCTCCTAATGGTAATGTCTAGATAAGTTCAGGTTTGCAGTGTATGTGTGAAAGGGGCTAAAAAGTGGCCAATGGCATATTCCAGTTTCTGGTGCACTGTAGTGTAGCAGAGGTATATGTGGCCTGACCAAGTCCTACTTACCAGGTTTTCAATATTTCAGCAGCAAAGGGGTCTTTTGGAAAATCTAAAGTGGAAAATTGGCATTAGTAATTGAAAAAAATGTCTTTGCTAGAAGTGATATAGCCCAATCTAACAATGCATCAGGTTGAATACATATGTTATATTTACCCACAGGAGTTACTGTTGCCTTCTAACCTACTGAATATTTATAAGTGTAAAACTGCTAAACACTCCACCTACAGCCTGTTACAGTATATCCAAACTGTATCACTGTGTGTTCAGACAACTTCAGATAATAGTGATGAAGTCTTGGTCGTAGTAGAAACATAAATGTCTGAATTTAAATGTTGTTTAGCTTGTATTTTGCCATGAAATAATATTGCTAAAATATTCTTATGGTTTGCATTAAACTAAGTAACCTCCTACATTGCTGGGTATTATGTCTTTGTCATACAGACTGAGGAACACAGGTGTAGTTGTGTGTGTGCTTATCTGTTGGTGTACATTATCTCTTTATCCCCATTTCTTGTATGGTATGTGGGTCAGTGACATAAAAAAGTATGCATACAGGTGAAAACTTTCTTTATTCTTTCTTCTTAAGTTAAAGGAATTAGAAAAGTCTTTCAAAAGAGAGCTACAGAACAGCCTGCACGACTGCAATTGCTGGAGGACGTGCCAGTGTTTGTGAGGAGAGTTGAGAACCCAGCTACAGTGGAAGATGAATGAGAGTATTGATCTTTCTCCATGGGAGACAATGCATGAATACTGAGCATTGACCAGAGAGACAGACAGACATAAAGATAATGAAGAGAGAGATTCAGAGAGATAGAAATCAAAATGAGAAGTGATGGGCAAGACTGAAATGCACTGTGAAAGAAAATGGAATGGTAGGAATGAGGAGAGTCAGGTGAGTCGAAGGAGAGAGCGGATGAACAGGGAAGAATACAAAACAGATGGATCGTGTGGAAGTGGACAAGTCTGAGCACAGAGATAAAGAGGAAAAAACGAAAAACAATCTATGATTGGCTAGCTCCTGATGATGATTGGAGGTGATTGGTCACTTGGACCTTGTCGCACTTTGGCACAAGCTGAGTCACCTCAGCCACACGCACGCACGCACGCACGCACGCACGCACGCACGCACGCACGCACGCACGCACTCACGCACGCACGCACGCACGCACGCACGCACGCACGCACGCACGCACGCACACACACACACATTGATGTCCTCTCTGTGGCCTGATAGTGGGGGGAAATAACCACTACAGGAATACAGCCTCCGTTAAAATCAGCTTTTTCTAACATTCAAAATTATGTTTTTACATGAATATAATGTTTATAGGATTATACTACAATATAAATTTATTTCATGCTACAAAAAGCAGATGACGTGCTTTTACATAAATATGCAGTCAGGAAGATAAACCTGGTAAATAAAGTGTATCTACACAAACACTTCACAGCAGCTTACTTTAGGTTTTGAAATACACCTGTACTGTACTGTACTGTACTGCAGTTCATCCAATAAATGCAATACAAGCATGTAGTGCTTTTTCTTTTTACTCTGTATCATTTAACTATGTGGTCATTTTTTAAGCTGTACTTAGTAGATGTGTTGTATCAGACTGCATTATACCGAGAGGTGCATTTAATATTCTGCTCCCATGTAATTGAGGTGGACAAAACAAGAAAGACCTCCCACACACACACACACACACACACACACACACACACACACACACACACACACACACACACACACACACACACACACACACACACACACACACACACACAGAATATGCAGAATTTTGCAGAATATGAAGAAAAATAGTTCAGGATGTTAATTACAGTTATATCAATAGAGAACAAAATCAAATGTAAAGACAAAGACTTAATTAATGAATGAAACTAAACTAACTTCTGTGAAAAGACAATCTAATAGTAGCAGAGGGGTGGGTATGATGTTAATCTGTTGCACTGATGAAATTATTGCTGTGGAAATGCACATTGTGCTAAATTTAACACGTGAGCCATTATGATACAGGTGATTCCACCCTACTCATCAATACAATAATCATCATATCAACACCGATTATTTTACTTGGCATTCCCAGTGACATACAGATTTTGTCTGTGCCTTAAGCTTCTAACTTACTGTCTCCTCTGCACTGTTAGGAATGCAACCTGCATGCCAACTTATAGATATTTTAAACTATTTGTTCTATATTCTATGCTGTTATTATTCATGTATATTGTATCCTTTTACTTCATGTATATTCTGTATGTGTGATGTGTGTCTGATATTTTTGCTGCTGCAACACTGGAATTTCCCATTTTTTTGGGATCAATAAAAATCTATCTATCTATCTATCTATCTATCTATCTATCTATCTATCTATCTATCTATCTGCATAACAAGCATCAAACACTCAGTCAGTGGTGGAAGTTGTTGAAGTGATGAAGTCTTGGTCGTAGTAGAAACATAAATGTCTGAATTTAAATGTTGTTTAGCTTGTATTTTGCCATGAAATAATATTGCTAAAATATTGTTATGGTTTGCATTAAACTAAGTAACCTCCTACATTGCTGGGTATTATTTCTTTGTCATACAGACAGAGGAACACAGGTGTAGTTTTGTGTGTGCTTATCTGTTGATGTACATTATCTCTTTATCCCTATTTCTTGTGTGGTATGTGGGTCAGTGACATAAAAAAGTATGCATACAGGTGTCAGTGGTGGAAGAAGTATTCAGATCCCTAACCTAAGTAAAAGTACTAAAACCACACTGTAAAAATACTCTGTTACAAGCAACAATCCTGCATTAAAAAAATTAAAAAGTTACTTAAGTAAAAGTATGTAAGTATCATCAGGAAAATGTGCTAAAAGTATTAAAAGTAAAAGTACTCAATGCAGAAAAATCCTCACATTTTAGAAGCTGTAAACGATCAAAACAGTCCTGTGTTTAAAATGCTAATCATTTTAGTTGGACTTGTAGGCCGTTGTATTGTTGGTTGTTGTTATAAAAACTACATGTTTTGTTCTGCATGCTTGCATGAAAGGTGCTATATGAATAAAAAAAGTTAAAAAAAATTTGGTGTAAAAACATCTTAATTTGTAAAGTAACTAGTAACTAAAGCTGTCAGATCAATGTAGTGGAGTAGAAGTAGAAAGGGGCATGAAAAGAAAAGACTCAAGTAAAGTACAAGTACCTTAAATTTGTACTTAAGTAAATTTGTACTTAAGTACAGTACTTCAGTACATGTACTTAGTTACATTCCACCACTGCACTCAGTAAAAGCCATATAAAGTGCACCAGCCAAATGACCACTGAAGAACATTGAGTGTAATGGGAATGCTGTCTCTGTCCAGTCCAATACTACGAGTGCACTTTGTTCTTCACACAGGCCTGCCAATCAAAAACAGTTACATGACATGGAGACACAATGGACTGCTACCTCCCTGTTACCATGCCAACCATGTATTTGCGTGTGCACATGTGAAACTTATGTGTGTATGTGTGTGCGCAGGTGTGGCAGAGCAGTTTGCCATAGCCGAGGCTAAGCTGAGGGCCTGGTCCTCTGTGGACGGCGACGAATCTAACGATGACTCATATGACGAGGACTTTCTGCCATCCAACGAGCCCACCACACAGAGCACAGGTATACACACACACACACACACACACACACACACACACACACACACACACACACACACACACACACACACACACACACACACTGTACCTCTACACCACAATTTGGTAAATCACATTAATTTGCTTCATCTGGTACCCCTCCTCCTAATAACCCATCACACAGCCTCTTTCTCATCCATCTCTCTCTCTTTCTCTCTCTCTCTCTCTCTCTCTCTCTCTCTCTCTCTCTCTCTGTAGCTCTCATTGTCCCAGTGCCCTAGTTTACATCCTCTCCCAACATCTTTTTGTTCCTTGGAGCAATTTGATATCCCTCCTGCAACTTTAATATAATTTCCTTTGCTGCAGAGACAGTGTCACAGTGTGTGAGGATGGTGTGTGAGCGGGTTATAAATACACAGAGTGTATTTGACCATGGGTGTGTGTGTTTACCAGAGCTTTCATCTTGATTATACTGAATCATCAATAACCTGTACTGTCTGCAGCTAATAACATTCAGCTCAGTGTTGCTTCTCTATCTTCATATATCCATTTGTGGCTTCTTACCTTCTGGCAAAGCCCATTTAGTAAATGGAGTTTCACTCGTACCTGCCTGTATGTGATATTACAGTAATCGACTCTACATGGAAACAGTGCTGTAGTACTTTTCTGAGGGCACATTAGCTTTGTTTGTTTTTCTTAGCCCCACTGTAATCAAACTGTTTATTTTTTCACATATAAAGTGATATGTTTGACATTTTCCCACATACTGTTCTCATAATTTTCCACTGCTGGTATTTTTCACACCCTTGTAATGTAGTGAATGATATTTTTTCCATTCTTCTCATTGACATATTTCTTTGAAACACATTCGACTGTGGACTATGGTAATAACTACTGTATACTCAGGTATTTTTGTGGTATCTAATACATGCTACCTTAATTTGTGTATTGGTTGCTTTTTAAAATCAATATATTGATATTATTCTTTCAGACATTTCTTTTTGCAGTGGAAACAGAAAGAAATCAAACTTTATTTTTTTACATAAATAACTGGCTTTTGGTTGAAAAAAACAGAGCAAACTTATTATTCTTACAAGGTACCCTGTGGAGCTTATATTACATTCAGTGTACATTCAGCAAAACACATGGTGTATACCTTTGAGGCCAAACAGCGTGTTTTCTTTTACATTGTTTACATTTGTGTATGTTAAGTAGCAGGATTCTTTTTCGTTGGTGCATTCCTGTTTCTTCTTTTAAGGTCCTTGCACACTGAGTCTGAAATTTTCGGATGTTAAAAAAGAAATACGACCTCACGTTGTGTCAATCATGTTTACACACTGCCTCCGAAAATTTCATCCGTCATAAATAAATTCCGTACGGGTTCAAGCAAGCATTTTGATGTATTCTGACAAGGAGAAGGTATGAGCCTATCCAGAAATGCAGCACAGAAAGACGCTGGCAGAATGCAATGTCTACTGTCAACAGGTCAGATGGTAATACTCAGAAGGATGATGATGATGATGAGGAGGAGAAGATGAGAGAATGCGGACATACACAGACAGAAAAAGGAGAGCAACAGTGTAGTGATGGAGAGGGCAACTCTCTCTAGAGATGACAGAGAGAGAGGTAATTGTCAACGGAGAGAAGCAAGGGATGAAATGAAGGAGAAGGAGAGAGAGGCAGAGTGACAGCAGCGTCACATTTTGTATTGTTTTGCGAAATGTTTCGCAACAGATAAATGAATAATCATTGGACTCAGTGTGCAAGGTTTCTATGCGTGACACATTTTTTGGATGACAGATATGAAAAAAAACGAAAATGTCGGACTCAGTGTGCGAGGACTTTGACTGGGGCCAACTATTAATCTGTGGAAGAGCATAAAAACTATTGGAAGGCACACGCGTTAGTGAAGCATGAGATACAAACTTAAATGAAGACCTGCTGATCAAAACATTGCTCTGTAGTGCTGCTAGTGATCAAAAACTCCACAGGGTATCTTGAAATAAGTAAAAATGTAAATAATGACTAGAAAGAGTTTTTTTTCCAATGCAGGCTAAGGACCAACATCTCATCTCATATTCTCTTATCATTGTTCTTCAGGACTTCATTCTCACAGTCTATATCATTCCTTCTAGATGTGTTATCATATCCGCCATACTTGAAGGACCTGATCCACAGCCAGCTTTGCCAACACCTCGGCCTGCGAGGGCCCTGTTGCGAGGGTGGAGGAGGCGGAGAGGGAGGTGGCAGCGGAGAGCCCTCCCCCACGGTAGGCTCCCCGGACACCTTGTGCTCCAGCCTCTGCAGCCTGGACGAGCACCACCCCCTTCTGCGTGACCTGGGCGGCCACCGTGGCACCCACTCCTACAGCAATGCCGCCGAGCTCGCGGCCAAGATCCTGTCGGCGCTGCAGGGAGGGGAGGAGCTGCTGCTGGCCCGACTTCAGAGGGCAGGGCAGAGCGGGCGCGGTGGGGGGGACAGCGGCTTCCATAGCCTTGGCGGGGGAGGGCGGGGCATCAGGCCCTGCGGGGGTCAGGACTCTCCTTGCTACTCCAGATCTTACTCTGAGACGTACCTGTCACCCGGCGAGGATGACGACACCCCCTGCAAGGACTATGAGAGCACTGTGTGCCAGGCAGACGGCAGCGGTGTGGAGTACCCACCTGACTACGACCCACACAGGAGGGTCTCTGATGTGGCCTCCTCTGGGGTTGTGTCTCTTGATGAGGAGGATGAAGAGGAGGAAGAGAGGGCAGGAGAGCCAAACAACCAATGACTTCTCTCATCTCACCTCAGTGTTTAATCCCTCCAAGCTCTTTGGAGGGTTTTCTCTTTTGCAACAACTTCCCCTCTCCTCCATGGCGTCTCTGAACCTCTGTGCATGCTGTTTTTTTCCCTCTCTGACTGAAGCATAAATCATCCGTCTTTGCCTTACTTGCAGCATTTCAAATCCTCCTTACCACCTCGTGACTGCTTTGTCCCCATTCGATGTATCAACTTTTATTTTCTTTGAAGGCGTCCAAACAATCTTTTTTATCATTGTAAAACAGGAGTGCTGGATGTGAAGTGATGTACTCGTGGAAGTGACGCACACAGTTTCCGGCTCTGTCCCTACCTGCGTAGCGACTGTAAAAACTGACGCCACCATCAAGCAGACAGACTGACATGACTGAGTCCAAAACTCTGACTTATCTTTGCATGTGTTTTGCAAGTGCTGAAATCGATGGGCTGACCTGGCCCTGAGCGCGGTTTGCAATCTCAGCTGTTCTGTATAACCCCCTCCCACCTCCCCAGCATCTCCCATGGGAGGGAGGGTTGGCACCGATCCTGGGACCTGCCCTTACCTCCCTGTCCTCCCACCCTCTCCCCTCCTTTGCAAGACACAAAATAGCATCCTTTTGGGCATGGCTTGCTGAGTATGCCAAACTATTTAACCCTGTCACTACCAATTATGAGCATATGCTGGAATGTCTTCAAAGTGACAGGAGATAGTATGTATTTTAAAATTACAAAGTTTAAAAAAGAAAAAGAGAAATGATATGCTTTTATTGTACTAGTTTTCTATCACTCAAACATGTTGTTGTTCATAGTTCCAAACATCATTATGATGGACATCTGCCATAATGATCAACTATAGCTACTGGATATTTTTGTGGTCCTGTGGATTCCTGCATGGGTCTTCCATGCAGGAATCCACACAAGATCCTACCGAGAACTTTGGTTGTCTTAAAAAAAAATACACAGCAGCAGCAGAAGCAGCAGCAGAAGCAGCAGCGACGACAACAAACGCTGACAGAATGTTTCTGAAGTGACCATTTGGCGATAGTTGTTGGGCAGAAAATGGCACAGGTGGAAAAGAGTTTTTTTCTGTGAAGAGATGAGTTGCATTGGAGATTTTCTATATTTTTGTATGCGTCGTCTTGCTTTGATCTCTTTGCCTATATGGCGTGCCAGTGTATGTGTTTTTTTGCACGAAGCTAATGTGGCTGTAGATACAATACAAATGTGAAAAAAGTTTTTATTTTATTTTATTATTACTGTAAAAGAGGATACTGTGATATGGTTTGTTTTGGCATCTGTCATGATCCTCAAAAAGAGCCTGTTGTTTTCTTTTCAAACATGTTTAACTGCTCTTCTTTCTTTCCTCTAATACTGACTCCTGCAAAGCTTTGCCTTTTATTCTATACTTTCTCTTCTTATTTATGATATTTGCAAAATGGCATGTTTATGTGCGCATGCAGAAACCTCCTGCATCTCCATGGTGATATGAGGAGCTCTGTTGAGGTTCTCCCAGAGGGACTGGCATTCACACAACTCAGGAAATCCCATTGGACCAGAGCATCAATGCATCCTACCCGCACGCACAACGCTACTTCTCTCTCATCCTCAGTGTGTGTGCTTGTGTGTGTGCATTTGTGTGTGTTTGTGTAGAAAAAGCCTGGTGTGCGTAGTTATTTTCTACAAATAATTAAAGCACATTCAGTCCCCACATCCTTCTTTAATGTTGTTTGACTGTTTAGAAAAGCCTCAACGTGAGAGTCTGTATGTTTGACGTTTTGTGCAAATGTGTGTGTTTGTGTGTGTGTGTGGCTGTATTGTATGATGTCAGTAAGCTCCTTAAGCTTGCACTGTATATCCATTCCGAAACCCCTCCAATGTAGTGATTCCCTTTAAAACAGTGTTTGGTGTAGCTGAGCTCTCATTGGAGGTTGAATTTTTACTGATGCTGGAGATAAAAAAAAAAGCATACAGTAGATACATCTGAAAATTGTTTTGAAAATACAGACTGGATGACATTGCTAACTTAACTAAAAACTACATAAAAAGGAGGAGTCCCAGTCAGGATAATTACATAACAACTCAGGGGGAACCATTGAAGCTGTGCCTTTCATTCCTCACCTTTGACCTCCCAAGTTGTTCCATCATCATCATCATCATCATCATCATCATCATCATCATCATCATCATCATAACATCTTCCCTGCTGTCACTCCAGCCATAGCTTGGCTTCCTTTCTCTTCTCCCTTTTTTAAAATAAGTGCAGAGTAAAACCCTTCTCAAATCTGATCAACAGAGGCACCAAATATCCTGTTGCACTGACTGTGTGTATTCACATATACAGCGGGCCGGTTTACGTCATTGTCCTTTTGGTTGACATTAAAAGCCGGCCGATGCTGGCGAGGCGAGGTTGTGCTTTTGTCCTGGCGCGGTGACGAGAGCGTGCTATTGTTCTCCGCCCTCCCCCATCCTCTATTTATCAGCTTGCTCTGTCCACCACGGTGCATTTGCTCTGTCTGTCTTTCTGAGTGTCCTCCACCCTCTCCCCGAGCAGTGTGTGTGAACAGTGTGTGTGTGTGTGTGAGATGGTATGTGTGTGTGCAACTGTGTGTGTGTGAGAGAGAAGACGGGCACCTTGGTGTGATGCGTTTTTCATTCACCCAGCTATCTTGTTGTCTCTCTCACATCGACATGCATGTGTTTTTAAATGTCTGAGGACCATGACCACATTCCTTCATCCAGTCTTGACCTTTACCCTAACCCCATCCTAAACCTAATCTGAACCCTAAATCCAAATCCTAATCCCTTCGTCGAAGTGGCACATTTCTTCATCTTTCTATCCTTGTGAGAACATTTTGTCCTGATAAGAATAGAAATATTAGAGTACCCGCTGACATACACACACAGACAGCCTGATGAATGTCTCCCCTCTCCATCCTTCTGTCACTGTCCTGTCTTTTCCTTTCCCCCTTTGTCTCAGTCCTTTCCTCTTTGCCTCCACCCTTCCCTCCTCTTGTTCTTTCCCTCCCACCTTCCATCTATCCCCACAGGGGGCTCATTACGTAACCAAGAGGACATCTGAGTGCTACCTTTGCCGACAGGCAATTAGCCTGCGATTATAAAACCGCCTGATGAACAGGAGATGCGTATCGCTCTCCTGTCTGTCTTTTTATTTCACCCTTGAGTCTTTTTCCCCTTCACTCCATCTGCACCCTCCGTTCCCTTTCTCTCCACCTACTCCTCACCACCACATCTTTTGAGGATAGCTGTCCCAGAAAAACTCCTAGCGGTTTGTGGAAAGCAATGGGTGATCAAGGGAAGTGTTCCTCGCTCTCTGTTCGGAAGCGATTCATATTTCATAGCGCAATAACAGAAGAGCACCCAGCTGTCCTTAATTGAGACAGATGTCTTTAGGGTGACACATGTTTCTTTCTGTGCGAGTGTGTGTGTGTGTGTCTCTGGGCAGTGTAGTTTGTTGCTTCAGGCAAGCACTGACATTGGATACTTATCAGAGAGAAGTGCTCCAGAATATCTCTCTGTGAGTGTGTGTGTGTGTGATAGTGGTAGGAGAACCCAGCGCTATAAAAAGACATCAAAACAAGCATCTGTCGGACAGTGTAAAGGCAGGAGGGCGTATGAATATTCCGTTCAGCCCCTGTCACCCTATAGCCTACTTACCATCTAAGAACAAAGCTGAAGGGCCTGGGGACCGCTCTCACCACACCACTGGGCCCCATCGGTGAATATTAGGACAAAACTTGTGAACACAACTAGGACTGTGAAAACTGCTGTAGGACCTGAGTTTAGATCATCTTCACAGAGAGAGATGGTCTGTGTTTAACCCACATTAGCCTCCACCGTCTTAATTAAAACGTCCCACAATCCTCGGGGGTGTTTGGGCACACACACACACACACACACACACACACACACACACACACACACACACACACACACACACACACACACACACACACATAATGAAATGAGGCTTATGAGAGTTCAGAGAGCAAAGCCATACAACTCACCCAGCAGAGACAAAGACACTATGAACTAACAGAGTAGAAATATAGATGACCCAAAATGAATGTACTGTCCCATCCACATCCTAAGTCGGTTGCATATCAGCATCAGTCAAACACACACACTCAACCTTCTCTTCCCTCTGAAATCTCAATCCTGTTTTCCTTTTTTTTCTACTTTCTAATACTTTTCTTCCTGTTTTAGCTGAATGTAATTATTTGAATAGTGTCACCTTGGATTTGAACAATGAATCTTTGTTTGCTGCATCTGATATTATTTTGAGTTATTAAAATATTGTTATTGTTCTTTGCAAAAAATACAAATCTGGTGTGATGTGATTATTTCTTATGTCATACAAGGTTACAAGGTTCATGTATTTGTCATTTTACAACAGAGTTGCACAATTTAATATAAGTTGTAGCTCCTACACACACATAGAACACATATATAAATATTTAAATTAGAATAGCATAAAATGAAATACAATTAAACAATATATACAGATAGATGGGAGGAGGAAGTGGAGAGCTCCATTAATGTAGTGTTTTATGGTTATGATTATATAATGAACTATCACCTCTTTCAACACCATTTACGACTGGACATTCACTGTGGTACACACACCATAAAGCCTGCTGCAATTAGCTCCCTGACATGATGACATCATCATTATTGAGTTATTTTCAGGGCAAAGGGCAGCAGTCAGAGAAACCGCACAAAGTATTGCTGGTCTTAATGATCCTACACCTGGTGTATTTCATTTTTCCATGACATCATGGGCCCCCGGGAAGCTCAGTAATCCATTTGGTGGGTTGGGTGAGGGAGAGGGAGGGGAGGGAAATAACAGGACAGGACGTGATGGATTTCGAACACAGCCTGGTGTGTGTGATCATCAGGGTTTGGAGTCCTTGGACCCCTCAGCTCTGGTTTGTTGGAGTGTCAATAAGATGCTCTTTGATGAGGTTTCTAAAAATGAGTGAAAATGAAAGGAAGAACAATAATTGCCTGAAAGGAGTAAAGAAAAGTCTAAGTTAGTTCCTGATGTCAGAGTAAAGTTGAGTAGGTCTAAATTGAAATTTAGAAACAATATACCTAAAAGAGGTACATGTATGTAATTGTCCAACAAAGTGGATAGTCTGGCAAAAAATGGGGGTTCTAAAACAACCTAAACAACTTATTATGGTACACAACCATGTTCAAAATATAGCCTAGGTTTATGTCATATAATCCCAGCTGGCAAGGTAAACAAAAAAAGATTAATCTGTCAGAGCTAAAAAAAATGAGCTTTTTAGGGCACCGACCTGAGTGGCTGCAACACAGGGTGTGAACTGATTCTGAACATAACCAGCAGTATCTGGGTCAAGACTTAAGTAAATTCAAATATCTGAAGTTTAATTTCTGAAATTTAAGATGTCTGTGAGTCTTTGAATTCAATACATCAATACAGGACAGATATCTATGGTTCTTTACAGGTTCTATATGTATGTCTTTCATATCAAAAAATCATTCCTGCATTACTTTTGAGACAGTATAATCATTGCAAACAAATGTAAATGTTGATAAGACTCTAGCAGTTTTGTGGGACTATACTTTAAGCTAAATGCTAACATCAACATTCTAATGCTCAAGACAATGCTAACATGTTGATGATTGGCAGGTATAATGCCGCATTCATGTCATGTCGTTTAGACTGTAATTACAATTGAGTCAGAGGTAAATTTAATTTCAAGTTAAAGATATCGGAATAGGAATTTGACAACTACAATATTTCCAAATGACCTATAATGGTTACATCTAGCCTAAATCCAATCCAATACTAATCTAGAAGGAGTTTATACACACTAACGTTAATGCTATTCTTATGCTATTCATATTATGTTACTACAAAGCTAGCAGTGGGGGTAACCATCACGGGATAATGCCTGAGGTTGTCCCATCCTTCCAATTCTACCAACATTGTGTAAATGCAGCATATTGTTCACCATGTTTACTATTTTAGCATGCTAACATATGATAATTAGTACTAAACACAAAGCTGAGGCTAACTGGATTGTAACTAGTTTTGCTAGTTGCTATTTGGTCATAAAACAAATTATTGGATCATGAATGTCTGTAAATTTCCATCCAATAGTAGTTGAGTTATTTCAGTCTGGACCAAAGTGGTGGACAGACAGACCAACATCCCTGAACTTTACATTATGTCAGGAATTACATTTAGGAAGAACTCTGCTGGATATATGCATACATCAAGAAACTGTCTTTTCACTGCAAACAGCTACTTTTCCAGAAACTCTGTCAGTTACAACACTTACATGGCATTCAAAAAACATTGCTATAAGACACAGCAGTTATCCTGACCGTGGTGTTCACAGAGAATTTCTGAGTTTAGGAGTACTGTTTGGGAGTTTCATGGTTGATTTGACAATGATGAATTGATGCCCAAAAACGCTAAATGGAGCTTTTTTGATTTTCTTTTTCTCTCCTCAGCTGTTCTGTGGCATGTCTGCTTTTGCCTCATTAGCATAATTTCATCATTCCCTCTCTTCTGAATTCAGCCAGAGTGCACCTCATTATACACCATCTGTTGGAGGTCAGGAGAGATACTGTGTTGTGGGCTCTGGAGACCACGGTGTGCCACCCAGAGACTAAAAGTATTCCCAGTGGGGACACTGGACCTCTGGCAGGAGAGCTGAATGGATGAACTCCTTTACTGCTGACTGCGAGGAGCTGAAGGAGACAGTCTCTACATTTTAGAAATCTGTTTATTATCCTGCACTTTTTTCAGTTTCCTTGCTAATACTGAGGCTACATTATCCTGAAAGGCAAAATACAAAAAAATCACACGTGCAAAGCATAAAAGTAATAATATGACAGTCTTGAATGTCATTGTTGACATTATAGGCATTGCCTGGAGGACAACTGTGTTGTCAATAGGTAAATGTCATTTCAATTAAAGCTTTTAAAGAGGGAATTTAAAGGTCAACCTGAGCTGTATTTATCCTGGCTTTTGCACATTTTGTGATTTTGGCCTTACATTTGTTTTCACAGGAAGCACTCTCCATTTCAGAGTTGAACTTAGAGTGTGTCTGCAATTCCATTAGCAGGTTTGCGAAACTTAAATGGCCAATTTTGTCTTGCATTATTGATAAGGTTCACATTGTGTGCTCAGTCAGTCTAACGGACAACCTGACCACTCCACCATTCTGCTATTTCTGACCACATGCTGGCAGCCTCTCCAAGTGGCCCCCTTCAGCCTTATCTCTGCTGTGTGTCTGAATAAGAAGGGGTCTCCACTCCTATCAGTTTGTCCGTTACATTCCTGGCACCAGTGGTTAGACAAACTGCCATTTATGGCTAAAGGAAGAACACTACAGAGCACATGCTGTGCTTTACTGACCCACAATGCACCAGGGCTTTATAAAAACCCACAACAAAGACCCCTTGACAGTGAGTGAGAGGTTAATGGCTTTTGATAAACCACTTCTTTGACTGTATTCTCAGTATTCATTCTGAGGTTTAACAGAAATCAAATTAGAGAAAGATCTTGTTTTCTGAGGCTGGGGCGTATTGAGAACGTGTGCATATCCTCTGCCATGGCATCACTGACATCTTCCAGCCGCAGATCCTCCTCATCCTACCGCTCATCGTCACGTTACAGCACCTCCAGCTCCCATCGGTCAGAGGGCTCACTGGGTGGGTCATCTGATTCTTTGGATCCCCTTTTTGAGCCGTTTCTTGACTCTGCTGATCATTCCAGTCTGTTTGTAGAAGAGAGCCCCGGAGGACCCAGTTGTTTGGCCCCCTTCAGCAGACACAGCAGATCATCCTATGGACACACTGGTAAGGAAATTGATTGATTGCAAAGCCCCGTCCCCATTAGTTACTGTTGCTATGCCAAGCTTTCTGTTATTGTACTCAAATGCAGTTTATAATGTGGCAAGATTACCACTCAAAATTCTTAGTAATTTTTGAACGAATTGGCCCTACATTTTTCGTAAAGAAGTAGACATGATGAAATCCTGTAAAAGGGTCTTAAATATGCACTTGTCATATACGATTGTTTGGTCAGGACCCCTTGGTGTCACATTTTTCATTCTCTCTGTACCTCTTTGGCATTATTATACACGAACAGTGGTCTCCTGGGTTAAAATAGGTATGTTTCTTACGTAACTTTCATACGTGACGTTAGTTAAGTATGTTGCGTAAGTAACCTAGGTACGTAAAGTAAATAAGTCAACGTTTTTGGTTTGACACGGGACACGAACAGTGGTTTCCTTGGTGATAGTCAGACAAAAAGTCAGCATCCTTACCACTTGATGATATATGTTGAAGATGAGGAAATCAAAAAACAACATTGTTCTTTTATTGCAGGGTAGATAGTCCGAGTATTATAACATTATAACACAAGAGGCGTGATCAATGGGCATAGTTCAAATGACTCTGTATGCAATTGGATAGTCTTTCAACCAATCAGACCAACGATCCGGGTGACGTACAGCTGAGCTCCATTCTTTTGGCCACCAGCGGGGCTAACTGGTAAATTAGGCTTTACCAAAGCCGGCCGGTAGTAAGGCAAACACATCCTTCTTTTGTAGGAATTGTTCCAGGGCAAGTTTCTGTTCCGTTTTCAGAGAAAACTTGCCTTTGAAATCTTTTAAAACAGCAGCGACAGCGACATCAACAGGTTGCTGAGCTTCGGTTGTTGCCATGTTGAATGTAAACAGAAAGCTGCTTGCCGTCGCTTTTTTATCGTCATCGTGTTAAACCTGCCAATAGCGCGCCAGGTGGATAAGCCAGTTTGTGATTGGTCCCCGCAGATTTGGAACGGAAGCAGGATAGATAAACGTACAGGTTTCCAGCCTGAGCTGCAGTGCGAAATCAAATTGCCAGCAGATTGGGCTGGGTTTACCCAGTCTAGCTGTCTTGGGTATTTTTTGTTATTATATTATGAAAAAGTTACATAAGCATCACCATGATCAACAGCTCTGGAACAGTCAAGGCTTTAGTGCCTTGCCTATACCTTGGCAGCATATTTTGAGGCATAGGGTAGAGCCTTTTTCAATCACTTTCTTCACCAGCAGGAAGGAGATATTAGTATATCACATTAAAGTGTTGGGCTGATTGAAAGAACAAATGCCACGGAGAAGAAAAAGACCTGCTGCTCAGACAGAGTAATAAGCCAGAGTCATGAGAGCTTCTGTGCTTTCTCTGTGAGAAAAAAAGAGCCTGTATTGCTCCAGACTTTGTCTACTGAGCCACATAAAAAAATAATTGGTGAAAAAATAAAATAAAAACTGGAGTGCTAATCCAAAACACAGGAGCCTAATATGAAGTATTAAAACAGTTCTTCTTCCGCACAAAGCAGTAACAACCAAAAAGGTTTATTACTAGTGTGATGCTACAGGTGGATTATAGCATAATCAATAATCAGGCTTAAATTTGATTTCACTGACCCATTTGGAATATTTTAGTGTTCAAATGTCAAATAAAATGAAAAAGAAGACCTACAAATGTTCCCACTGAGTATCTTCTTTAGTGAAAGATTGTCTCCTTCCAGACTGTAAACCACATTTACAGCCAAAACAGAAGCTTCATTGTCGTGGTGTTTAATGGCCTTTGTGTTCTATTCCGAACATAAAATACCAAAAAAACAAAAAACAACAGAGCGATGATGCTTGGCCTGAACATATGGAGTACCAAAGACATTGTGAAATACATAACGCATGACTAAATTGTGTAAAATGTAAAAATTAACCACTATTTGTGAAATGTTTCAAGAAAACGATTAGTATGAAATGTTATTTTGTCATTCTGATATTTATAATAAACGGGTTTTAATGGAGTTCACTTTTATTTCATTATAGAGTATATTTCTTTTTTCAAAAGTCCATAATGACATTAAAAATGAAAAGAAAAGAACAATTACTTTAAAATAATACAGAGAAAGAAAAAGTTGAATGTATAAATACATTAAACTTTCAATAAATTTACAGTACAGTGTAAATGTATTCTGAAAGTAAAATAGATCATGTATTATAATCTATATGCATAAGCATGCTATAATTCATAATTCTTATACATTTCATTCATTTATACTTCTCAACATTCCCATTGATATTTCCAAAATATTCAATATGTATGGAATAAAATGTTTAACCATCCATGCTCTATATTGTTCTAAGCAGACCCTCCTCTGTTGTTTCCCGGCAGCTCCTGTAGGTGGCACTTTGACAGGCCGACAGAGCAGCACAGGTGGCGGGGTGCGATGTCTGGGAGACAGCTACTACATGTCAGCTGACGTCAGCCAGTTTGAGCCACATGACGTAGTGGTGATGGCCTACAACCACCATGTTGTTATTCATGCCCAGAAGGTGTGTGTGTATGCTTAAATTAGCAGAGGTGTGTTGTTGTACTTTTGAGGGTGTGTAAAGTAGACCATATGTGAACATGATTCACACACACTTGGCTTAAAGCCAATAATATAATAAAATGTTTTCTGCTGACAGTAATGATAAAAATGAAACAGCGACTGCTGCACACTAGTGCAGAAATAATTGGTAATTTAATTAAAAAATATAATTAAAAAGATAAAGATTATTTAAAAAAAATTGATTGATCAATTGTTTAAGTCATTTATCAAGCACAAACTCTATAATGTTTTCAGGTTCTCAAATGTGTGGATTTGCTGCGTTTCTTTGTTTTATAAATGAATAAATTCATTTTATAATTTTCATTAAATCTGAGAGCACAAGGGGATCAGAATAATTTTTTAAATTTCTGTTTCACAAAGTTGTTTGCGTGGATTTTCTCTCATTTATGCACAACTGGTTTCCATGCCGTAACCTTTGATGAGCAATTGTGGTGGTGGTGAAGTATTCTGATCCATAAAATATAAACATTTCACATATTTACACAACTAATAAAAATCTAAAAAAATTAAATCATAAAACATATTACTACAAGTAAAAGTCCTGCATCAAAAATGTTTGTGTTATATTATTAGTTTTATTAAGTATTAAGTATTATTATTAGGGCTGTCAATCGATTAAAAAAATTAATCTTATTAATTACATACATAATTTTTGCCCGGTGCCTTAACCGATACTTTTTAAGAAAGTTAAAAAAAAGAAAAAAAAAAGAAGGGTACTAAACAACAGTCGGCAACATTAAAGAATGGCTTGTTTATTGCTAGGCCATATGGTCAAAATTAAATGATTTAATAATAATGTAATAACTATAACAATAACTTATTTCACTAGTAAATTGCTGTTGAATGAGAAAAACAACCACCAGATGGGAAAAGGGCCTTTAACAACAACTTTGAATGCACCACAAGGCTGTAGTTTACCAGTTTCATTGAACATGTCTGTGTTTTTCCAACAACGGCAGCTGCACATTGTTATATCCCGGTGTCGGAATCCTCTACAGTGAAATACAGTCACACTTTACACCGTTTAGCGTTAGCTGTCAGCATTGTAACCGTGTTTAATACAGCTAGCCTACTAGCTAGCGGTAGCTAACGTTAGCTGCTGTTGAGTGTAATTTTCTGTTGAGTGTAATTTTCTGTTGCCTGTAACGTCTGTTTCAGAGCATCGGAGAGAAGCGCAAACATATCAGTGGCACCGAACTATTCGGTCTGGTAGATACCGGTCGTGAAGGCACCTGTGCCGTATTAGCACCGGATTTCGGTACCCAACCCTATTCAGGAAGAAGATTTTTATAAGTAAATGTTCCAATTAATGATCCATGCAGTGCATTCTCATTTCCCTCCTTCATTTTACAGTCGAATGGTAGCTAGAACGGCTCTGGGTCAAAGTTCAACATGTAATGGATTTTGGAATGTATTTTTTCTCAGATTAATTAATCGAAATGAATGCGTTATTTTGACAGCCCTAGTTATTATGTTATACTGCTGGATTATTATTACTGATGCATTACTAAATTAGCAGAATTTTAACATTGGTAAAGATAGAGCTAATTGGACGTACATAATATAATGTGTTTAACAATGTGTCATATTTTATAAGATGACCATATATCTGCAAAGTAACCAGTGAATGGAGCTGTCAATGTAGCCTAAATGAATAGTACAGTATTTGCCTCTGACATGTAGTGAAGTAGAATTATAAAGTAGCATAAAATGGAAATATTCAAGTAAAGTACAAAACTTTCCACCGCTGAAAAAACCCCCCAAAAAAACAATATATATATATATATATATATATGTATATAGATATACATATAGATGATTGTCTTCTCATGAACAAAGGGGTTGATCAGTTCTACAAAAGTAGAAAGAATCAAACAAACTGCATCCATCATGTCAGACTCAGACATGTTCTGTCAGCTTGCTTGCTGCCGTCCAGCCTTCTCCTTTTCGTCCCTCACTGTTTGATGTTAATCATGTTTAAAAGGTGAGAGTCAAAGAAGAAGAAGAGGGAAAGCCTCTGCTGTGCAGAGGAAAATCGTTTTAACAGGGGTCAGCAAACAAATTGGCATAAACCCACGTTCAACTCACCTTAAATGCCTGTAACAGCATTAAAAAACGTCTTCAGAGAGAACGAGTCCGTATTCATTTCCTTTCCCCTCTCCTCCCTTTTCTGTCTCTCTCCACCACCTGAGCAGCATTGACCTCTTCACTTTTTTCTCTATCACTGGTTCTCACTCTCTTTTCTCGCCCTCGCACCTTGTTTGGCCCTGTTGCTCCTTTCACTTTCTCCTCCCGTCCTCCAGTGCTGGACAACCTTTCTTCTCATCATCTTTTCTTCCCTCTATTTACCCTTTTCCAACAGCTGCCCCCTCCTTCTACAGATCAATCCCTACATGCACAGCCCCATCTTTCTTTAACCTTCTGTTCTGTCTCTGTCCTTCAGGTACTAGATGATGGAAGCATCAGTGACACATTCACCCATGAGTCCCTGTTTCCGGAGGATATGGACCCATTGTCGGTCAGTGGGACCCTTAATCCTGATGGTACCCTGGTGGTGAGTGTCCGCCGGACCACGACCCTGGGTGGGCTGGAGCCCCTGGGTGTCCCCACCTATCGCAGTGAAGCTCACCTTTGACTTACTGTAATGTGGCTTCATCTTCTCACAGCATCTCAGCTATTTTTTTAAATATTATTTTATGACAGTGTTGTGAGGTACACTCTCCTATCAAGCCGATAAAGGCATTACAATTTAAATGTCTGTGAATACCAAGTTATTTTTCTGTTCAGCACACTTTGGTCCATTGGAACATATCACAGCAACTTCTGGGAAGATTGCTATGACATTTAACATTAACATTAATGACTTGAATAATGATTATTTATATCATTGAAATTGGTGATCCCTGGACCTTTTCTCCGGCACCACAATCAAGTCAAATCTTTCCTTTCATCAATGGGGTGGGGGTTGCTGTCTGCCACAGTATCTTTTTATTAATGAATTACTACCGGGGAGTGCCAAAGTCAGATATGTTTGAGTGGCTTTCATTTTTTTACTATGACATACTGCACACAGACCATGAAACCCTCCAAAACTGCATGTTTAACTATAATCTACTTTTTTTATATGCATCTTCTAAATTTGTACTATACATTTAACATTGTACAATTACAGCAAGCCGCCAACTTTGTCTGTAGCGTCAAACTAAATTGTATGAGGAATTTGTCTTTTCTCAGACATGCAATAAATATGTTTTTTTTAACAATAAAAAGTGTATAACAAGCTTTTTTATTGTGACGGTTGTTGTTGTAGGTGTTGTGTGTGACTGTGTGTGTGTGTGTGTGTGTGTGTGTGTGTGTGTGTGTGTGTGTGTCAGTCAATTGAGATTCCCTAATCTGACACATTTCCCACTTTTCAGACTCATTTATTCTCCTTTAGCTGCTTCTTCATTCAAATTGAAGCCAGCAATCCCGTTTACTATCATCTTAAAATTAACTACAAATATTATATAATTAAATTCCACATCTTTCAAACATTATTGGTGTTATTAAACTATTCAATGACATTCGTACTAATTTAACGCATTCCCACTTTTTCAACTATTCTCACTACTTCACCTTCTTTTTACACATTTAAGGCAGCAATCCAGTGTAGCGTTAGCCTTTTCCAAAAAAAATATTCCACATCTTTAAGACATTATTCTTATTATCCTTTTCAATTACATTCATCCTAATTAAAACCATTCCCACTTTTTCAATTAAAAACAATTAAATTACGCCACATCTTTCAAACATTCTGAGTATTATTCAACTGTTTAAACCCATAACAGTTCTCTCATACTAACTAAACCCATTCCCACTTTTTCAACTATTCTCACTGCTCTTCTTACACAATTCAAGCCAGCAATCCAGTGGTGTTAGCCTTTCAACATACAGCATTCACACCGCAATTTGTTCAGAAATTGCATTCTGCAGTTATTATTATTATTATATTATTATTATTATTATTATTATTATTATTATTATTATTATTGTGTGAATGCTGATTCAGCAGCATTCACAGTATTGTTATCCTATTCTTCCGTACAATCTTCGATCGCCTACTAGACACACTATAATATGACTTTTTATGACTTTTTTCCAACATACTATATTATGACTCTTTTCAACATACTATGACTTTTTCAATGTAGTATACTATGACTTTTTTTAAACACTTGTCAAACCATATCATGACTTTTATCACTTTTTCGTCATACTATACTATAACTTTTTATCACATTTTCGACATGCTATACTATGACCATTTTTGACATGCTATTCTATGACTTTTTCATGACTTTTTCGACAAAATATACTGACATTTTTATGACTTTTAACAACATACTATACTATTACTTTTTTTCGATATACTATTCCATGTCTTTTTAACATACTACACTACGACTTTTTTTCGACATATTATACTATGACTTTTTATGACTTTTTTTCAACATACTATACTATGACTTTTCTACTTTTTACAACTTACTATACTATGACGTTTTTACTTTTTTCAACATACTATACAATGACTTTCTTTGACATACTATATTTTGACTTTCATGACTTTTTAATGACTTTTTCTGACATAATATACTGTGACTTTTTTGGACAAAATATACTACGAATTTCTTCGACATACTATACTATGACCTTTTCGACACACAATACAATCACTTTTTTTCAACATAAGAAAAAAAAAAAAAAATAAATAAATAAATAATGAGATCACAAGCATTTTTGTGGAAGAAACTGATACTACTGATCCAAAGACAGCTGTTAGAATGCAGATATGTATATTGTTACCATGTACACTTGTGAGAAAAACATACTGCAGTGCAATTATGATAGGATTTGAACCCATGGATGCAGAGCACAATGGGTTAGCAGTCCATTGCATTAACCCCTCAACCAGGTCATCTGCTTTACAGTGCTTTTAAAGTGCTTTGATAGTAGAAGTCTGATCCAGGTCCAGACTCTTCTGTTTTTTTTACTTGTGACACCAATTAAACTAAATCCTGTAACTGTTTGTGGGTTTCTGGTTGCTTTACAACGTTGGGCATTGTTTACATGAAGAAGAGATTGTTCGTTCAGAGCTATTTAATACAACAATGTTGAAGCTATATTATGACGTTTATCAACATACTATAATATGACTTTTTTCGATCTGATGTATTATGACTTTTTTCGACTTAATATAGTATGACGTTTTTTGACTAAATATAGAATAACTTTTTTGACATACTATACTATGACTTTTTTTTAAATACAATACTATGACCGTTTTCGACATAGTATACTATGACTTTTTTTTTCTTTTCAACATACTATACTGTGACATTTTTTTGACTTTTTTCAACATACTATACAATGAATTTTTTTGGACATTTTTCAACATACTCTACTATGACATTTTTATGCATTTGTAACATACTAAGACTTTTTTGACGTTTTCGACATACTATACTATGACTTTTTTCGACTTCTTTCGACATACTATACTGAGAAAAAAAGACCACAAACATTTCTGTGGGAGAAACTGATACTACTGATCCAAAGACAGTTGTTAGAATGCAGATAGGTATATTGTTACCATGTAAACTTGTGAGAAAAACATACAGCAGTGCGATTAGGATGGGATTCAAAACCATGCGTGCAGAGCATAATGGATTAGAAGTCCATTACATGAACCACTCTGCCACGTTGTCTGCAGTGAAGTGTTTTCATAGTAAATGTCCAATCCAGGTCCAGAATCTTCTGTGTTTTGACTTGTGACACCAATTAAACTAAATCATGCAACTATATGTTGGTTTCTGGTTGCTTTACAACCACATGTTGGGCGTGGTTTACATGAAGAAGAGATTGTTGTTCAGAGCTATTTCGTACAACAATGTTGAATCTATACTATTATGTTTTTCAACATAATATACTATGACTTTTTTTCGACTTAATATAGTATGACTTTTTTTGACTAAATATAGAACGACTTTTTCACGACATACTATATTATTTTTTTTTCTTTAAATACTACACTATGACCGTTTTCAACATACTATACTATGACTTTTTTGACATACTATACTATGACTTTTTATGACTTTTTTCAACATACCATACCATGACTTTTTAATGACTTTTGGGTAGCACTTCAAATTACGGCTTGGTAATAAGATGGTAATAGTGGGGTAACAGTGTGATAATAAAGAGGTAATATATAGGTAATAACATGTAATTACCAAAGTAATAACTGGATAATACATCACAGTAATAAGATGTAATACTGGAGTAATAAAAAGGTAACAGATGTAATAACGTGCAGTTACCAATCTAATAAGTAGGAAAGGGTTTGATAATAACCATATGTATAGCTGGGTAATGGTAATATAGTTATATTAATATTGTAATAACATGGTAATAATGGGGTAATATATGTTGATGTTTTCACAGTATTATAGGAGACTATCAGCGCAAATTAGATAAAACTTCTTGGAATTTAAAATTGGTAATTACCATATTATAATGCTGAAATTCATCCACCCTTTATGTTCCAAACATTTCGCTTTTGTTTCAAGGTAATACTTTACAAATTATATGTTTAATCTTGTGACTTCTTACCTGGAAACACATCTGGTAGTTTCTGTGTAATAGCCATGAATCAGTGCTGCAAAATGTGCTGGTCATTCTGTTTAATTTCCCAGTTTCACCCTTTCTAAGTCAAATAAACTGAGTTACGACGATCCCAGTCTCCAGTGCTTGATGGTGGAAGGTGTTTAACTGCTGGTCAGATTGTACAGGGTTACATGCATGCAGGAAAAGACACATTTCAAAGTAATATTAGAATAACAGAGTTGCATAGATTACACAGAAACTACCAGAAGCATTTCCAGGTAATCTCTGCACCTCTGTTATTCTAATATTACACGTAATAAAATAGAAACAGGCAGTTTTGCATTTTGCAGCAGTGATTCATGGTTGTTACACAGAAACTACCAAAAGCATTTCCAGGTAATCTCTGCACCTTTGGATGATTTGTTTAATCTAATATTACCATGTAATAAAAATAGAAACAGGCAGTTTTGCATGTTGCACCACTGATTCATGGTTGTTACACAGAAACTACCAACAGCATTTCCAGGTAATCTCTACACCTATGTTATTCTAATATTACCATGTAATACAATAGCAACAGGCAGTTTTGCATTTTGCGTCACTGATTCATGGTTGTTACACAGAAACTACCAGAAGCATTTCCAGGTAATCTCTACACCTCTGTTATTCTAATATTACCGTGTAATACAATAGAAACAGGCAGTTTAGCATTTTGCAGCACTGATTCATGGTTATTACACAGAAACTACCAGATGTTGATACTTTACTGTCTTTTTTTCGACGTACTATACCATGACTTTTTTTTTAAATACTATACTTTCACTGTTTTCAACATACTATACTATGACTTTTTTCGACATACTATAGTATGACTTTTTATGACTTTTTTCAATATACTATACCATAACATTTTATTCCTCCAGACCGTATATACTATAATATGACTTTTGACTTTTTTTCGACATGCCATACTATGACTTTTAACTTTTTTCGACATACTATACTATGACTTTTTTCCGACATCCTATACTGACTTTTTATCACTTTTTCGACATACTGTACTATGACTTTTTATTACTTTTTTCAACATATTATACCATGACATTTTAATGACTTTTTTGACGTTTTTCGACATACCATTCTATGACTTTTGACTTGTTTTTGACATACTATACTATGACCTTTTTCCAACATACTATACTATGACTTCCATGACTTTTTATGACTTTTTCAAAACACTATACTATGACTTTATTTTTTACTTTTTTTGACATACTATACTTTGACTTTTTATGACTTTTCCTGACATACTACACTATGACTTTTTTGGACATTTTTCAACAAACTATACTATGACTTTTTTCAACTTTTTTCAACATACTATACTATGACTTTTTTATGACTTTCTCCGACATACTATGCTATGACTTTTTATGACACACTATACTATTTTTTTTTTATCACTTTTTTCAACCTACTATACAGTGTTTTCCCTGGCTTTGTGGAAGACTTAGGTTCGCATATTTGGGCGGGGGGGTCTAGACGCCATTCCTCAAAAAAATGTGACGTTTTTCAATAATAATAAAAAAAAAAGCAATTGCCCCATACATTTTGTGTCTCGTGGGTTTCTTTGTAGTCGTGTTTTATCGCTTTTTTGTCATTTTTGTTTTCCTTGGGGTTGTTTTGAGTCTCTTTGTAGTCAGTTTGTGTCCCTTTGTGGTAGTTATGTGTCTATTTTTCACATCATTTTGGACCCTTATTGTCAACATATCTGTGTCTAAAACGTTGGGAAAGCTAGAGGAGATTATAAATAAATGACACTCAAAAAGCTTAAAGATGGGCACCTGGGTAGCTCACCTGGTAGAGCGTGCGCTCATATATAGAGGTTTACTCCTCCGTGCAGTGGCCGCGGGTTGGACTCGACCTGCGGCCCTTTGCTGCATGTCATTCCCCCTCTCTCTCACCTTTCATGTCTTCAGATGTCTTATAAAAAGAAAGGCCTAAAATGCCCCCCCATAAAAAAGGTTAAAGACAAAACTTAAAGTTAAAGAAGTCCAATTACAATCATTAGATCTGAGAAAAGTCTTTTAATTACATTCACTCGGCTTAGCTGCTATGACCTTTTTATCACTTTTTTTGATAAACTATACCATGACTTTTTGTACTTCACCTTCTTCTTATGCAATTATGCCAGCAATCCAGTTTAGCTTTAGCAATTTAGCTTTTCAGCATTCACAAGCATTTTCTGCAGGAAATGCATTTTTTAGTTATTAATATTATTTATCCGTCTCTTTAGTTGCAAAATGCTCTGTTCACCTGCTAGTCGCTAACTTTGTCTGTCTGCTGTTTGATCCCAGACAGGTAGCGTACATTAATATAAGGTTTTTCCATTGAAAGCAACTGGAGAAAAAGTTATAGGCCAATAAACAAGCATAACAGTGATTAAGAAGAAGCTAAATAGGAGCTGTTGGTGGTTAGCCTATTCTTCGTGTGTTTGTCACTACAAGCAACCCCTTTTTAAAATGTCATTCGATCCATTGTAAAATATAGAAATTAGGGCTGTCAATTGGCTAAAATATTTAATCGCAAATAATATATCATTTTTTATCTGTTCTAAATGTACACTTTTAACACTTACCATAAATAAAGTTGGTTATTACTTTTAAGTCTCTATCCACAGCACTTGAAGAAACTCACTTTTAAAGCTAGTGCACTTGTTACACTCGTTATTTCCTACTTCCAAGACAACCAGGAGTTGGGTTTTCCCTCAGTTTGTTAGTGCAAAATCTAATTGAGTTTTAAAAGCAAAGCCATAACACCTAACTGATTATTACATTTACGCATAAAACTGCAGACTGACAGACAGCAAAAATGTACTTTACATACTTTTCTGAAGTTTTCTTTCCTTTTTACGAGCTGTGACATTGATGAAGACACATACACACAGACAAAAAACAGTGCAGTTGTCTCCAGAGGCCTGTCTGCACCTCTTACTAGCGATTACATCAATCAGTCTCCAAGTGCGACAAGCACTTCCTACACTGTAGCAGTTACTGGGTGGCAGGAAGACTTTTTCAAGTGACACCTTTATTTGTTATTCATCAGAACGAGGGCCACGTCAGCACAGACAGATGGCACCCTGCTCAACAGGGCCCAACGCCACTCAAGTGTTTCTAACCTCATTCGCAATACAGATGAGCTACTGCAGCAGTATTTTGTCGGTCTTGAAAACTTGCACACACTCAGATAGGCATACAGTCACTCACACATGTTCATAACCGAGTTTTGTAACAGGAAGGTGTTGGTGTCACATCACTACTGCAATTAGAGTGGATTCTGGATTATATAGGTACAAAAACAAAAACACACACACACACACACACACACACACACACACACACACACACACACACACACACACACCCCCCCCCCACGGGAAGGAGCTGCAGCCTACTCAACGAATATGAACTTGTTTAGTTCATTACGCACTCTTCACCCATTACAGTCCAGATGCTTTCCTTTCATTCAAAAACAGCAAAACAACAGATGATGAAGGTGTGTGTGCATGTATGTGTGTGTGTGTGTGTGTGTGTGTGTGTGTGTGTGTGTGTTGTGAATGAGGAAGCACCAGATGGAGGGGACAGAAAAACACTGACAAAGAAACAAACACATAGTCACAAAATTGAGACTGTGAAAAAAGTGTGCAGATCATTACTGGAGCACTTAACACTCCCCATGGGAAAGCACAACTAGGAACACAATTTTAGTTGAGTTTAGAGTTTATTACTGGCATTGAAGTGCTGCACTTGACTTACTTTAATATTTTGTGAGTGGTTCATGGTTACAACACTTCAGCCGCTGTGTCAGAAATTAAGGTTCACATGCTGAAGGACCAAAATTGCACAATGAGGTATTATAAGAGAAGGACATCATGGCTGAGCAGAGCTAGTTCCCCTGCCCCACCCAAACTCATTCTTGTAGGGGTGGTAGAAAACACTTGGAAGTATTGTTTGTGTCCCACGTCATGGATGGATGCTCTGATGAACATTTTCATGTAATATTTTTAATTTTTAATATTTTTTAATTAATAACTTTCCTGACTTTACGACTCGATAAGGATCAACTGAGTGTATGACTGCACCATTAAACTCATCAGTCTGCAATAGATTATGGGGTGCTGTTGTTGGAGTTACCATAATTACCAGTTTCTGAGATGTAAATACTGCTCAAGCAAACGTGTTATAAATTACAATTGTGAAACAGATTTTTATGGAAGTGCCTACTGTATCGATAGTTACGTATTGTAACTCCAGATTCTATGATAGCCTTCTAAGAGCTGTTTCTATTGGGTTTATCCCTCGTGCATGCGCAGTCATGAAGATTTCTTTCGCACCCAAGGGCCCAGCACGGGCCTCTTTTATGTCCGCAGTTACTGTATATTACAGCTGTGTGACCAGAGATCTGCTCCCAACATCAGCATTTTTCTTCAGCCATTGTTAGTGAAGCAGGTGGCCTGGATCTTAGAGGGCTATGGCTATACTCATAGAATCTGGAGTTACAATACGTAACTATCGTTCTATTTCGTACAGGCTTCGCTTTCTAAGAGCTGTTGCTATTGAGTTAAGGGCAAAGCTGATGTAGTCAATGCCACCTGCGACACAAGGTCCACAAGCAGAACATAAACTAATTCCTCTTCTATTCGCACTGAACAAGTTTTAATGTATCAAACAATATATTATTTTGATTATGTCAATGATTAGTCATGATTATGAATTGGCCTATTATTGATCGTAAGGCCCATGTCATGATTTGATCGTAAGGCCCATGTCATGATTGTGAAAGTGCTTTATAATGATAAAAAAATAATATCACAATAAATAACTGCAAAACCCCCACATTCCTCACAGCCAAGTGCAGGAGGGATGGAGACAGCAGCAAACCACATCCAACAGTGCATCATTTGCTGTCAAGTGTGGATAGGAGTGAGTGAGACATGGAGGACTCGGAGGAAAAAAGTCACTGGTGCAGTGCTCCTCTTCTGGAAGCGGAGACAGCCAAGTGGTGGGGCTCCGTAATCCTCTGCTGTTTCGAGCTCCAGTTCTGCCAATGGGGAGGAGGGAGAGCCGGCAAGAGAACCGTTTTCGGGGGGGAATGAGTCAGCGGACTCGTGCCCGCCAAAGAGGTCCCCTCCCGGGATGTCTGGGTGTCGCCACTGGTGGTATCCTTACCTTACCCAACTGTCCGGCTGGCTGCCATCGTCTGCCACTTCGGTTCCTTGGGGGTCCCGCAGGGTGCCAGCCCACCGAAGGGGCTGAGGGACGCCTCGTAGCTCGGGTGGAGATCTGGCGGCCGGATGCAGCCGGTCCGTGAGTCGGTACGCTGGCGGACAACGCTGTTCTTCGAAGTCTTCAAACTGCTTGTTGCTGAAGAAAAATAGGGAGCAGATCTCTGGTCGCGCAGCTGTAATAGACAGTAACTGTGGACGTAAGAGAGGCCCGTGCTGGGCACTAGGGCGTGAAAGAAATCTTCACGACTGCGCATGCGCGAGGGATAAACCCAATAGCAACAGCTCTTAAGCCCCTGACACACTAACCCGACGGCCGACCGTTGGCAGAAAAGGCAGTTGGACTGATCAGTCGGCTCCCGAGGTCCAAAAAGTGCATCAGAACGCCGACTTGAGCGTGTAATATGTCTCCATAACAGCAAGCGGCGCTAATCTGTATTGTCGCCCCAAAAAAATGGGCATAATGGCGGCTCGTTCAGAATACGATCTCATATTTCACGAAGATAGTTCACCGTTTCGGTAAAATGTCTTTACCTTTTTTTTAAAAAACATTTTAAAGGAGAATTCCGGCCAATTTTTACGTTAATCTTGATCGCTATAGCTACGCGAGTACTTTCGATAGAAAAATCTGGCTGGGTAGGTGAATTTAAACAATGTCTGAGTTGAAAACGCATCTTGTTGACACGTATGGACCCTGTTCATGTGGCACAGACATATTAATTGCATTTTGTGTCTGTTAAGAGGCACAAAGGCACTCTAAAACTTGCCCTGACAACTGCCGTTTTAGCTCAGGGGACGCTTGTAGTACGTAGCTGCAGCTACTCCGTGTTGCCTGCCCTAATTCGGGTCGGGGTTTTTTCTATTGAAAGTACTTGCGTAGCTATAGCGATCAAGATTAACGTAAAAATTGGCCGGAATTCTCCTTTAAGCGAGAAATAGGCCATGCAGTTGCTGAATCTGTCTTCATTTCAGATCGATAAAGGTCAGTCTAAAATATTTTTGTCAGATTTTGAGAGGCTTAGTTACGCTTATCCCGCTCGTCATTTCCGGGTTAACACTCCACCAGTCAGATTGGTCATGGAGTCCGACTGCCCGCCCTCCGACGCAACAAGTCAGGTCGGCCAAAATGAAGGCTGACAGCTCCTCGGACGGTGAGACGACGGCATGGAAGACACCAAACAGACTCGAGTCACTAACCTCGCCAGACTGTCCGACGGCCGATTATCGAGTTGGTGTGCCACTGCCTTTAGAGGGCGAAGCCTATACAAAATAGAACAGATATAATACTGCTATATGTAATCAATGCAAACAATTTTTAACTCTTACCCAACCAATGCTTATATCATTCAATTGTCTTGAATTGTCTGATGACATAAATGCTGTAAACATGGGAATATTTCAAATCTCTACCTTCTATCCCATATAATGTGAATGCAGCAGAAGGGCCACAAAGTCTACACTGGTTGAGTTCTCTAAATAAGGGCATGAAGGTTGCATATCTTGGTTGTATTTGGAGAAGCCTTCGACATGTTCAATGAGGGTCCAGACCCTGAGTGGGATACAAATTTGGTGCATTCCCACAAGTGAAATGAAATGTTTGCCATAATTTTGAATTCATTCTTAAAAAAAACCTAACTGTTAGCTGCCATCGGTCAAACACTTCATAGAATTGGTTGTGGTGCACATTGTTTTCAGCTTATTTCCATAGAGATATGTGAGTGTTAGTGTAGCTGTAAAGTTACTTCTTGTTGTGTTCTTGTTGTACCACTATGCTTAAGACGCTAGTATGGCTATACTAGTATAGACTCATAATCTTTTTGTATTTTTGCCTTTACGTTTGTTAATCTGTTGGTCAGTTCTTGTTTAAAGTTAATTTATTTGTGTCTGTATTTATGTGTATTTTCCTAAATAAAATGCCTTTACTGGTGCAATGAAATAAGCTTAAACTGGAAATCTGTTCTCCAATAGCAAGAAATACACCTCGTTAAATGGTTTGTTCACTGAGGTAGATTTGGGCAGATTGAATTATAGGGTATGAATATGCTCATCTGATCAAAATGCATGGTCAGGAACACATATTGTATACAGCCTTTAAATCCCTGTGCTCTAAAAAGATTTGGGACAAAAATAACTAATTTGAACATTATTGTGGCATTACAGTGTTTGCTTCCCCACTGGGATTATCATCGGAACACAAAAACAACACTCCAGGTGCTTTCCAGCTGTTACTGAATGGAAAAAGAGGACAGGCAGCTGCAGAATATCAGGAGATATAAAACAGAAAAAATCTTCAACAAAATAATTGTTAAAATCTCATTTATTCATCCCTGATATACAAAACAATGTTTCATTTTTCGGTGTGAAAAATAGCTCTGGATTTTGTTTAGCTCCGTCTGGTTTGGCCCTTGGGGTTTGCTGTAGTGGAGGACCTCCAGTACAATGTACATTCCCTAAGCCCATGGAGTGCATACAAGATAACCCTCAACATGGTGGTGGTGGGGGGGGGGGGGGGCGCCAGCTACAGTTCATGCAGCAGATTCACCACAGAGCCTTTTAAGATGAGACGGGGAAGGTTTCCAAAAGCCGAAATAAAGAATCTAAGCCACTTCTCTTCTTGAACAAAGGCTGTACTTAAATATCTTAATGCTGATTCTAGTGAGATTCTGACAGCTTTTATTTAGGCTTTTGGGAAACTTTCCCCCTTAAACCATCATTCAAATATCACTTCACCACTCACAAGCTCCTATGTGAGCATCAGTTCTCCTCATATACATACATCTTTTTACACTTTTCAGGTTTCTTTACAAAAATAAGGTTATCTTGCTTTCATGTCATCAATTAAAACTGGATTACAAAATGAGAAGAACAACAGTTATTGCACAAATTGACTACCTACAAGATCATCCATAAAAAGAATGAAAAACAATTTTTTTTTACAACTTCTACTTTGATTAATACAGACTAATAAATATGCATCTACCTGGGTCTATATGTGTCTGGTAGCAAATGAGATGAAAGATTTTGAAATATTTGCAGAGGGGAAAGCTCTGGCAGAAGGCAGAATAATGAAAATCGATGAAAAGCGCAAATAAATGAACAGAACCAAATCAGACTAGTGGATCTCTGTCAGTCTCAGGGGTAACAGATGTGGGGGGGCACTGACGACAACAACAGGTTGCCACGGTGACATTTGCACACCCCACTGACACATCATCCACCCTGCTTACATATTTGTGTGTGAAAAGTGCCTTGTCTACCTGCCTATGACTAGAAAACCAGACCCAAACATTAGGGGATTGCTTATTCCTGTTGATAAAGAAGAGGAGTCGATGCAGGCACTTGTGGAATGAACATGTCACCAACAGACCACATGCAGGTCCCTTCAACATTAACTTCCCTTGGCTTCACAATAACATTTTTTTCTCTATCCGGCAGCCATTGCAAGCCTTCACCCCTTTAGTGTTATTTGTACTTTAAAAATACATGTCTTAGTAGAAATGTTACAGACAGCATGTCAACAGATAAGAAACCCATAAAGGACAGCATTAAAATCAATCTCTTTGTGAAAACATCAGTCAAATGTGAGAATAAAACAATATAAAACAAGAACCCCAAATCTCTTTCAAATAGAGATTAGTCAAAGATTTAAGATTGGTTAAGACATTACATTTTTATTAAAGATTTTAAATTACAGGAATGATGTTAAATATATTAATCTGTAAATATAAGTTTGCAAAGAGATCATCCCCAGTTTAAAATCAGCGATAAATAAAGCTCAATGGGTGAATGGAACATGCCTATCAAAGTGAAATAATCTGACTCAATACGTATAAAATAAGATACTGTAAAGACACATAACATACAGGCACAAGATGGCAAACATACCAAGACACAACATAATTCACTAGTCCCATATTCATTTCCATCAAGCTTTTGTTTTTGGTACATTTGAGTTCTAAAACAAATATCACATGCGTTCTGTCATGCCAAGCCGTGCTGTTTTACTGTGTGTATTTTACTTTACTCAGTGGTGCGCAGCAAGACACCACCAAAAATAAAATCCACCTAATACGTCAAATGCTAAAAACCACAATGAAGTTGGGTATGAGGCATCCAAACAGTAGAGCAGATTCTGTAGGTAGTAGTGGATATCCTTGCCTAGTCCAAAAAATACATTAAAGATAAAAACTAAAGAAAAGGAGTGTTTCTTAAAGGACGTATCTGGGGTCAGTAGTGGAAAAGATGAAGGGGTGGAGGAAAAGCAAAAAGCAAATCAATGTTTTTCTGTCAAGGAGCAGAGAGTGCACTGACAAGCCTCAAGCATTATGGCAGACATGAATTATTAAATACACTGTACTTATACATGATCTGTCATATCAGACTGCTTGCTGAATCAGAAACCATGCTGCCATTAATCATTCATGGCTCAAGTTCCAGATTCAATCAGTCATCTACGTTGGGCTAGTAGCTGGAGCGATAATTTTGTCACGATTTGGACTTATAGTAGTAAACGAGATACATTTTAAATGGTTAAACAACTCACTATTGGTCAGTTATGGATTTCTCTTAGTGATTTTAATCTCACTGGATCATGCTTCAATTGCTATTTTTCTGCATTAATCAAGCTGATTCTGCTCACATATTGCCATCTGCTGCTGTATATGTTGAGAGCAGTGTCTGTCTGAGCCCTGTACCATTACATCATATAGCTGGTGCGTGGGGGGGTGGCGCGTCTGTGTCTCTGATAGTAATGGAGGTTAGCTAACACGGCGATCAAAGGCAGATTGATGAGAGGGCCCAGAGCAGCTGGTTAGGTAATGATGTCTTCATTCTTTCAGCCATCCATTTGCTCCCTGTTCCCTCGTTTCCTGCCCTCTCCATCCGCCCCAACCTTCTCTGGAACGGTTATTAAGAGCTATATTTAGATAAACAGAAAACCACGTCTCTCAGAGTGCATCACCGCAATCTTTTTTGTGCGTTTCTATGTGTCTTTGTAATGTAAGGCCGTAGCTACAGTATGAAAAGTGTACATTATGAAATGGGCAACAGGTGCTTCCGCCACTCCCAACAGGCATGTCTGCTTGCATAGACTGTACTCTCAACCTGACCATTAAGACTTGCAGTGAAGAGATGAGAAGAAAAAGGAAAAGAGGTAAAATGGAAACAAGAAGAAACAGCAGACTAAAACACTAGTCCCCTTAGTCCAGTGCTTGTCAATGGGACAAACTGTAGAGTAATTTACAAAAAAATAGTTCCATGGCAAATTCCAGTTAAACCCAGACCACCTGATCAGTCAGAAATTATATTAATCAAGCTGGAAAACAAAGAATAAATGTGTTCTAAAGGCAATAAAAAAATTCTATAAGAAATAGTCGTTTGCTACCTCCCTCTTCATGCACACTCATATTTTCTTATTTCATACACTCACACTTAAAGTACAGTACACACACACATTATTCTTCCTTGTCATCATTGCTGAATTTCTCTACTCAAGTGGAAGACTTGTTCAAAAGAAAACCTTTGCAGGTCCAAACTTTGAACTCAATTCTAAAGATTCACAAGCTAAACAAAGTCTGCTAAAAAAAAATCCCTTTTTAAAGATCAACTTATTCCCAGTACCTTGTTGGAATCAACCAACATGAGTCCCCCAACCCCTATCCACATTCACTCTGCTGTGGGTTCCCGAAGGTAAATGGAGAGATTGGCACAGGTTGAGTTGATTTCCTCTCTCCCGTGGAGTGTCTGGCTTGGTCAGTGCATGACTCCTGGAGTGAGCACTGGTGAGTCCATGAAGCAAAGTGGATGGTGGAGAGAAAAAGGCGTAGATGAGGAGAGAAATGAGGAGTTATGAAGAGGCTAGCAGTAAGACCCTTTCCATAATTAAATATTGATCCTAAGCCCTGAGGATTTTTGCATTTTTGTGGCTTTGTGAGATTAAAGATCTCAATGCCTTCTCCTCCTCTACCTGCTCTTCGTCTTCCTCCTCCTCCTCTACTTTCCCTCACTGGGATTTCTCGTCGGATTCGGAGGGGGTGTGCTCGCGGGGCAGCGGCATGCTCTTGTGGCGATCCCACAGCTTGTGGAGCTCGGTGGCTTCATTCTCGCTGCTGCTAGTACCGCTGTCCCGGAAGCTGGCCAGAGGAGGACGCACCTTTGCACCCTTCACTGTCACAGAGCCCTCAATGGCCTTGCGTAGCTGGATGGAGAAAGACAAGACAGTTACTGAGGAAGGCAAAAAGAGTTCAAGTCTATGCACTATATGTACAACTGCCAATTTTATCTGGTACATGGTTCTATTTCATCCCTGCTGACCGCCAGAGGAGGTCCTTAAAGCACTGTATATTCCCTTTGTGCATGCGCAGTTTGAGTATATATACCAACAATGTCACTTGTGACCCCCTGGATGACCTGGGAGAGACTATATCTATATCTATATGCCATAAGGGCAGGGCATGGAATTAACACCCGACCACCCGCCAAATGCGGGTGAATTTTGCAATTGGCGGGTAACACTGTCAATCTACCTGCCACATTGGCGGGTAGCCAATGAGAATTGAGTGATTCAGACGCATAACTATCGGTAAGCAGGGTACACGGTTGCTTACGGGCCTGGTCCAATCAGGGGCCTGCATCACTGGAAGACACTGATTGACAGCCAGGGCCCCCTATCGCATTTTCATTACTCACACAATCCCAGCAGTCCCACATGCAGCCACTGACCAAGCGGGAGTGAGAATGGGTAAAATTTATTTCCTAGTTTCTGATATGAAGACGAGACGTGTGTGTGACTCGGACATCTCACATTTACCAACAAAACATACAGTGAAAGACCGTGCAAAACATTTCAGACCATCCTGCCTACCTGTATACATTTTAACATCAATCTACGCTGTAACGTTTTTTCACTCTAAACGGCTGCTCCGTTTCCCCCGCGACTGACGCGCACACACAATCACACACAAACACACACACACACACACACACACACACACAATCACACACAAACGCACACGGTGGATGCAGGAAAAAATGCAGATGAGATGTACAGGATGACCTAAATTGAGGACAGCTACGCTCGTTATTGTAAGTGCAATGATAAGTTGAAGTCCAATAAGTACTTTATTAAACCGTATGAATGTGTGTCCCAGGCTAGGATAGGAAATTAACTAACAATGTAAAGATCAACAAGCCACTGACAATAACAGACATGTTCATATTTGATTCATTCAATAAATTATTATTTTGTGTCTTAAATCCACCAGCCTTTTTCATATTTTACCAACATTTGCAGCATCCTGAGCCTTTTTGGTAAGGTTCCTAGGAAATCTCAGGCCAGAGTAATTCATTAATAGTAATAAGTATTATTCTCCCCAAAACAAGTTTCCTTTTTATTTATTTTTTTATTTTTAAGAACTATACAAAAAAAATTCATGTGTTATGGTGCGCATTCACCAGTGTTTTGTTGTTGTTGTGGTGCGCGTAGGCTACTCCTGATTTTGTCAGTCATCTTATCTCTTATATGCAGTGGCGTAACGAGCCAACACCGGGCCCCTATGCAGGATTATCAAGGCGGGCCCCCCTACTACAGCATGTGATGACGGCGCAATGTCCACGAGTAGGCTACCATCAATAGGACAGGATAGGATCATAGAGACACAGCAATTCCTGTTTTTCACCTTTATGACGCAAAAGAAGAAAACTGGCTGGTAAAAAGTCCCTGTGGCAAGTGGATTTAAAAATCCACCTGCCACAGTGGCTCATCATCATCATCATCATCATCATCATCTTCGTCCGCTTATCCGGTATCGGGTCGCGGGGGTAGCAGCTCCAGCAGGGGACCCCAAACTTCCCTTTCCCGAGCCACATTAACCAGCTCCGACTGGGGGATCCCGAGGCGTTCCCATGCCAGGTTGGAGAT
Source organism: Sander lucioperca (assembly GCF_008315115.2). Taxonomy (NCBI): domain Eukaryota; kingdom Metazoa; phylum Chordata; class Actinopteri; order Perciformes; family Percidae; genus Sander; species Sander lucioperca. Next base: position 44,459,899 of record NC_050177.1, read on the forward strand.
ATAATCCCTCCACCTAGTCCTGGGTCTTCCCCGAGGCCTCCTCCCAGCTGGACGTGCCTGGAACACCTCCCTAGGGAGGCGCCCAGGGGGCATCCTTACCAGATGCCCGAACCACCTCAACTGGCTCCTTTCGACGCGAAGGAGCAGCGGCTCTACTCCGAGCTCCTCACGGATGACTGAGCTTCTCACCCTATCTCTAAGGGAGACGCCAGCCACCCTCCTGAGGAAACCCATTTCGGCCGCTTGTACCCTGGATCTTGCCACAGTGGCTGGTGGTCAAAAAAGTTAACTTCATGCCCTGCATAAGGGGATCTGTTCCTTTTTTCTTCTTGCGTGCAGTTGCACAATTTACTTAACATTGGCTAAAGCCTTGAACTTAAACGTTTTCTACATTGCCGTCACTGGAGTCCTTGTGACCGTGTTGGTCAGAGCAGCAACAATTTGTTCGTCCTCCAAGGGCTGCGACGGCTTACCCGTAGGGTGTTTACTTTCTGGGTGAAAGGTATGTGATTTACATTGTTAGTGTCAGCCAAAGCTAACTTGTTACAGCGTTTAAAACCCTTGACGTGAAGGCAGTGTCTGCATTTCCCTCTCACTATTGAGTTGTTTTTTCTTTCATTTGCATTTCTTTTGCATCAATGGCTCTGTTTCACTGAAGCTAACTTTGTATAGCAGTTTGCAACCCTCAGCGGTGTTTTTTCGTTTCCTACTCTCGGTATTAAGTTGTGTTTTTTCTTTAGTTAGTGGCTGTGTTTTCGTCAAAGCTAACTTTTTACAGTGGTGTGCAACCCCTGATGGTGAAGGCGGCGTCTGCGCCACCCGCTCTCTGTATTAAGGTGTTTTTTCATTGCTGTATATTAACTTCATGGCTGTGTTTTCGCCGAAGCTATCTTTTTTCAGTGGTTTAGCAACCATTGACGGTGAAGGCGGCGTCTGTGCCTCCCGCTCGTTAGTTGTCACTAGGGGTGGAATGGTACACTGAAGTCACGGTTCGGTTCATACCTCGGTTCAGACATCACGGTTTGGTTCGGTACAATGGAGGGAAAAGCATAACAAAAATGCAGAAGGCAATTTTTTTTATTGTGCATGTCTCAGACTGTACCACCTAGTGTCATCCAGTCTCTCCCCTGAGCATAAAGTAAGATGTAAACAGTAAACAATAAGTAGGCTACCCCACATCATCTCCAGACTCCATCTGGAACTTGTAAACAAAATAAGACAATCAGCTAGTAGGCTAGTGTGATATGGGAGACAAGCGCTGCTCTCATATGTGAATGCACAGAGCAGGGGTGTTAAAAGAGCAGCTTCGGTTACACAGAGCAGTTGGCGAATTGTGGCGTTAGCTTCACACGCTAACAGCGGAGCTAGCAGCAAACAGCGAAGCTAACGGCGGAGCTAACAGCTAACGACGGAGTTAAAAGCTAACAGTGGAGCTAACAGCTAACGGCGGAGCTAACAGCGGAGCAAACAGCGGAGCAAACAGCGAAGCAAATGGGCCTGGAAGCCATTTGTGGTAGAGGCAAGAAGGGATACAGCTACAGTAGCTACATCCGTGTTTGGTTGTATATGGAAGGGACTAGTTTGCTTCGGTGGACTCACTGGACCGACCATAGACAGTAGGCTAGGCTATATAAGAAGGGACCGACTCGACATGATGTAGGCGGAGCTTGGGAGCTTCAGAGCTAAGGCGGGGCTAAAGATAAGGTGTCCCTAAGAAACGCGTATAACAGTAGTTCCACATCACATTAATTCATTTGCACGCAAGTTTTATTTATTTTTATACCATGTATTCTCCATGTAAATTCATGTACCGAACCGAGACGCCCGTACCGTTTCGGTTCAATACGAATACATGTACTGTTCCACCCCTAGTTGTCACTACTTATTTTTGTTTTCACAGCGTCCCATTTGCGCAACCTCTGTTGGGTTAAATGGTGTACGTGCCCTCTTCCCTGAGCTCACAGTGCTGAGCCATAGTTTAGTTGGCAGCAGGCTGACTAGCTGTTCTTTTCTTGCCGATGCTACCCTTTGCTGTACAGGCTGTCGTTTGCACCCCCACCCTTCAGCTTGCGTTCATACATTGTCTTAATGGATGATCCACATTTCTGTGCAGGATGTGGGGTTCCCCTTCTGAGCTATAACTATATTCTCAGAAAGGCGAAGCTCTGCTACTTCTGCTACTTGGGCGGAGTGATTTGCTTTGCAGCAAGCCTTTCTGAGAATATAGTTCCAGATTTGTTTACGGTTAGAAGATGGCTGTGTCTCATGTTACGTTGTTTTTTGTACACGCTGTGACTCTACAAATCACAACATGTAAATAGGAACACGTTGGCGTTATTTTGTCACTTATTCGGAGCAGTAGGCTAGTTGGAACCAGTTACCTGCAGGTTCTGTGCTAGGCTAAGCCACTGGTGCAACCATCAGACAGTGTTACAACACGCACGGACACGAGAAGGGTATGTATCGACTTGTCTTACTCTGGGGGTTACGGTGAATAAGCTAAAGTCCCAATAAGTCGGCGTGTTCCTTTAAGCACTGCCTCTGGCGGTCAGCAGAGATGAAATAGTTACGAAAGTAACTATCCCGAATGACCGCAGAATCATCGTGATCCCGCGAGAAGATTCCATAGGAACAGATCCACTGATGACACCGGAAGATATAGTCTCTCCAGGGTCATCCAGGGGTCACAAGTGACATTGTTGGTATACATACTCAAACTGCACATGTGCAAAGGGAACATTCAGTGCTTTAAAGGGGTGATAGAATGCAAAAACGATTTACCTCGTCATAGTTGAAAAACTACAGTTTGAAGGGTAAATAGGACATACATAGAACCTCAAAATCCCATTGACACCTCTTTCCTCTGCAAATCTCACAATTTGAAACTGCTGCTGAAAACGGGCGAATCTCAACAAAGCTAAAAGTTTACGTCAACTTCTCAACTGCTACCTTATTTGGCTCTAGTCTCTAGTCTTTGTCACGCCCCAACATTTACATAGGCTACACCACTGACCTCAGGTCAGCTTAGTCTTCTGAATCTAGGTCACGCAGAGCTCAAAAATTGTATACATTGTTCGTCTGCTATTTAATTACTAAATTCACTTCTGAGACTTTTTTATGCGATAAATCAACTATGTAGAGGTCAAATATGTGCTGTTTTACGAAAATTGATGGCTAACTTCAAATTTTGTCCGACTGTGTGTCGGAGTTCAGCAGGCTAACGTGACAGCGGCCGGTGCTGCCTCGCCGCCCGGCATGTTATCCTTCACAGACCCCGGCCCGCTGTGAGCTAGATGGATCTCCATCACGGCTGGCAGCCCGCGCTCCATACCCCTGCAAAGTCACCATTTCTGGGTTACTGGACTACCAAATGGCGAGGCCCTGACGGAGCTCCAGGACCTGCAGCTCTCTGCTCTCTCTCCCCTCTTCCTGCTAAATGGCCGGTGTGTGAGAGTGAGAGCGCGGACAGCGAGCTTGTTACGCCCGCAATCTCTTACCACAGGTTCCAGCTGATCTTATAATGGATATGTGTGTTGAGTTATTTAAACAAACGATCGGGGAAATAAACGCCTCTTATCCGCAAGTGAGCTGGATGGAGCGCTTATCAATGAGAGCTAGCTTGCCTCCTCCTAACGAGACATCTGAAATTCACAAAAATGCATTAAATTGAAATCGTACAAAGTGTTAGCTAAGCTTTGTAAGACCTAAGGGTAGCTGTGATATACATGCCGTGATGAAATTCAAAGTGTAAATATACTATAGTTATGCCGAAAATGTAGCTAGCTAGCTAGCCACGATCTTTACCCATAGGAGTGAAGGGACACTAGCAGCTAACGAAACCCCTCACATTCACAAAAATGCATTAAATTGAAATTGGACAGTGTTGCCTCCTCCTGATGAATGAACGAGACATCTGAAATTCAGCCGGCCAGCTCCGCGGAGCCCCGGTAGTCCAGTAACCCAGAAAGCTGTCTCGTCAGACTGTGTGGAGCTCATGAAGTCCGACACGTCTTACCAAATTTGCAATTAACCATCAATTTTCGTAAAACGGCCCATATTTGAGCTTTATATAGTTGATTTCTCGCATAAAAAAGTCTCAGAAGTGAATTTAGTAATGACACATTGCAGTGTCTGAAATATGAGACCTGCTGTCTCGTCTCCAATGTATGTGTATGTGGTTCGCTCAACCAATCAGCGCGCAGCTCATCTAAATATTCATGAGCATACCATATTTGGAAGAAAAGCTCTCGTTCCAAATAGGACCAAAACACAGGGATGCATAAGGGCCCATAAAATAGCAACCGGGACATTTTCAGCCAAATCAGTGTTAAATACCCTATTAAGAGACCTTAAGGAACAGTGTGAAATACCCTATATAATCATTTTATCACCCCTATAAGCACTGCCTCTGGCAGTCATTAGGGACCATAGAACCGTAGTTACATTAGTAACTTTCATTTTATTCTCAGTGCCTTATTATGCTGTGCTGCATACAGTTTTGGCAGGGGTGGCCCCAGTGGAAATATAACTGCTAACCCTGACACTGTGCTGGCCTTGCTCTACAGTGAAAGATAGGTGGTTTACAATATGATGCACAGTCACACAAACCATTTTCTATTTTGCACAGGAACCTCTTTTTCAAAATGTAATGGAGAGAAAGATCATGGGCAGAGGGTAATGTGCACTGGAAAGTGAGGTCAGAGTGACTTTGACCTATGCTGCTGTTTGCTGAAACATTTCACAGAATAAGCAGAGGAGAAGGAAGAAGAGGAAATTACTGCACATTTATTAAACTCTGCAGCTCTCCTTGCCACCTACACATGGCAGAAGTGAAAGTAGATCACAAAAGGTCAACTCATAAGGTGAGACCTGCTGCTGCTACTGTACATACTGCTGATTTTGGGAAATGTTAATACAAATAGAAACTCACAAGTAAAAACAGAATCCTCTCGCATTATATTTGTTTTTTACTTTTTACATGTTGGATATAGGATCTACAGACTAAAAGAAATGGTGACACTTTATTCTTATGTTTGATAATTAAAAATACCTTCTTGGAAGTTTCCAGATCCAATTCATTCTAATCAACATATTGGATCTGTGAGAAAGTTTGCTGTGATTCTCTACAGTCTCTTTCTTCCCATCTCTTGCGAGTCTATTACTGAGTTCTGCATGCTGTAGGATGGAAATAATGGACTATAATTACAGACACATCCCTGTGATTCTTCTCTTCCACATGGACCAGCAAAGCTCTGATATAACAGCGTGTCTGTGTGACAGGCAGACTGGGAGAGGCTGGGCTTTATCTGTTTTTGTCTGCTTGTGGAACGCAGAACAAAAAAGCCTAAATGTCAGGGACAGACAAGCAGCACTGCACTTAGCAACAATCCACCATTTCCTAGCCAATTCACAAAGAGCGAGGGATTTTCAGTTGTTTGTGAGGCAGGAGATATAGACAGAGGGAGGGGGACAGAGAACAGATAGAGAGACAATAGATAGAGACAGCAATATTAAGCAGTCATATGTCTGTCACAGTACATAACACGCAGAGGAAGGAGGAATCCTTAATGTTGACTGAAATGTCTTTGTGTACGTGTGTGTGTGTGTGTGTGTGTGTGTGTGTGTGTGTGTGTACAGCACAGTGACAGCACTACTGATGATATTGACAGTGATTTTACAATCATGAAAGCAGTAAATATGCTGCCTGTGTAAATGATGACAGTCACAACTTTTTACATGAGATGAGACTAGGTATTGAAGGTTATCGTAATGGATCGATGGATTGTGAGTTTAGATTCAAGAGGTATGAAACCAACCAACACTGACTTATATACTGAGACTGATATAATATGCACAATAATTATGTAAAACCACCAAATCCACCAAAAAGTCAAACACCCCAAAATGACCTGTGACAAGATTCTTACCTCTTTAAGGGAAACCACCCCGATGAGGCGTCCAATGCTGGTGACAAAGGCATGGTCGAGGCCCAGCAGGGAGAAAATGGTGTGGGTCTGCAGAAAAAGAGCAGAGGTGGTTGGGAACAATCAGTGAAACGTTAAAAACAGTACAAACCAGAGACAACACTGTGCTGGGTTCCTACTTAATTATAAATAGAAAATGATGCTCTGTTAGGGAAATGCACCACTGACTTCAATTATCCAACACTGACAAGTCAATTCACAATAGATTCATTCAGTTAAATCGGATACGATCACTTTGGAAAATGTGATACAGGGACAATCAGAGTGTTCATGTTGCTTATTTTAAAACAGAAAACAAACTACCACTGAATTGTTGAAAACCTGCATATACTGGTTTTAGTTTATGCTGGAGTTGAAACATACTGATGCTAACAATGCTGATAGCAATTTCTGTATTTTAACTCTAATAGTAATATTTCAGGAAAGTTTGGTGGATACTGTGATAATACCAATTACAATAATGTCCACAATATCATTAATAATACATATTGAGACACGATAATACATTGAGACACGATTTTGCTTGATAATGCTTATGACGAGTTTTTTTTATTTATTTTTTAAGATTATTAATAATCACTTTAATGACTGGTTCAGCAGGGATGTGTATGGCAGACTTGAGTCTCTACTAACAACGTTAGCCCCGAGCCAGCTAGCAGCCAGCCATTATAATTACAGCAATCCAAACCTGGTCAGCACTTAAAGGAGAATTCAATTTCAACACGTAGCTATGTTGTTTGTTGTCACGTAGTGCTGTCAGTAGTGGTAAGACGGCAAGACGAGTGCTTAGGGACCGTCTACAAACTACAACACCGAAAAGCGATGCAAAAATATTTTCTAAAATAGGCATTTCCTTATTTTTTTAAAGTAAGTGCTGTAGTACAACTAGCAGGTGACAAGTTACAATTGATGTAAGTTTGGAGACACTACCTTATTTAATCATTAAATTAATAAATATTTTTGTTGTATCTCTTTTCGGTGTTGTAGTTTGTAGATGGTACCTAAGCACTCGTCTTACTGCCGTCTCAACATCGGAACTAAACAGAGGTATGAATTAGCACAACTTTGATGCATTTCTTTCACATCTACTGCAGCCATATTCACTGTGTTCACTCGGAAGGAATCAGTTCACATGGCAAGGCACTTCCAATGACATCTCGAACATCTTAAAAGGCTAAAAGCACGTTTAAAACCTGCCCCATTTCAGCTGCCTGGGTGCGAAAGCTAGCAGTAGCATAACTTTGTGTAGCCAACACCGATTATTTTCGTTTTTCTCGCTACTGACAGCACTATGTGACAAACAATATAGCTACGTGTTGAAATCGACCGGAATTCTCCTTTAATTCCAGCGCCGGGTGCTTACAATGCTAACAGCAGTTTAATGAACCGTTGGGAAACAGACCATATCAGACCCAGGCACCCGAGTCAGAACAGCGGCCTTCCGTAAGGATACGTCTCCGTTACGCCGCCTTCACACTGGCACTTGAAATCAGCTCCGTAATGTGCCCCCAGTGGACGTCGTACTACACCGTTGAAAGCATCGGAAGCAAGTAGAAAAAAAATGCCGGCGAGACTAGAACGACTGTCAGTGTCCGGATGTCCAATTCTCTATGACCGCTCATCTAAGGGCTATAGAGATATAAACAGAAAGGCTGCTGCGTGGAGAAAAGTTGCCCAGGATGTTGATATGTCAGGTCGGTTAAATGTGCTATAGCGGTATAATGTCAATAGTTCGATGTCTGTTGCGGATTGTTGGATAGGAACCGTCCGTTGCCTGTCGTACGAGTTCAACTTTTTTAACGCATCCGGTGAAGGGGAGATAATTCAGGGCAGCTGGGAGATCTTCTGCTGCTGCACAACATGGCCATTGGACGCCAAACCGGAGACTCCCCCAGCCATCCCCACCCACACCTGTCTCTCAGCATCGTTGCGTAACATTACAACAAACCCCTTTCACCCCGGTGTTTAAAACATCCAAAAGGTGACATTGACGAGTGAAATATATTGTGATATTGTCGTTTTAGCTAATATTAGCTTGCTTGCTCACTAGCTAACTGGTCAGCTACCAATACAAATCAAATCAAGAAAAACGCAATTATGTTGGGGAAACTGCAGCTATTCTATTAGAATGACATGAATAAACGTTAATAAACGTAACGTGAATAAACTTGAATGGATAAACTTGTCCGTGAACAGATGCATTCTAATCGGTAGCGATAGTGTTTAACAATTAAAACTACAACTCCCATAATTCCACGCAACTTCACAACATCCTTAAAAGTCTGTGATTACCATACATTGAGAGACCCCTAGCGGCAGAAAATTACATTGTATGTTTAATTTGTGAACTCTAGAGGTGCTGATAAATAGATATTGTTACCTTTGGGTAAAGCCAGGCTAGCTGTTTCCCCCTGTTTCCAGTCTTTGTGCTAAGCTAAGCTAACAAGCTGCAGCTTAATTTTTGAGAGTGGTAGCAATCTTTTCATCTAACTTTGAGCAAGAAAGCAAATAAGGGTATATCCTTTCCTGAAGAAATGTTGCGGTCACTCTGGAAAATCCACAGAACACAATGTGGACATTTATTACTGGAGCTACCTTTTAATGCAGACAACTGTTGACAGTGAGTTTTCATTATTATCCAGGGTGTCTGGGAAATTGTTGATAAAAAGAGACATAAAAGGAGAGAAAGTTGTTGCTAAATTGTTTTAACTGTGATATTTATCCTGTAAATAATATATGCAATAGCTTCATGAGTTCTCTTCTTTTCTGAAAATGTACGGAATGATAGTGTGGGTTGCTTTATGTCCTGTTAGCCACTATCTCAAATGGACTAACAGCAGCCCTGAGCCAAAACCCAAACCACAGTAATTGCAGAGACATATTGTGATGTAAATATCAAAGAAACTGATTTGTCCATAACAAAAGTGCTCGCACGCAAACACAAAACCACAACAACAGTAAACAGCTTGAGATAAACGGTAGCCAGATCAAGAGAGGCCGAGCAAGAGAGCAGGGCAAGATGTAGAGAGAACAAATTCATGCACACACACACACACACACACACACACACACACACGATGCATACAGCAGCAGAAGTGGCGGCGGGCTGTGTTTAATATGCTGAAGGAGATTGTGCGTGGTATTGGCTTTTGGCAGTGTGCAGTGAAGGGAGGGGAGCGAGATGGATTGGTGCAGGATCCCTCTCTTAAATGTTTAAAGAGTATTCACACAGAGCCCAAAGGATGGGGGGGGGAGGGGGAGAGAGAGAGAGAGAGAGAGAGAGAGAGAGAGAGAGAGAGAGAAAGAAAAGGTAGCATTATAAATGGGGGACATTAGGCACTGCCACACCACAGAAAGAGTCAGTGTGTGTGTTTATATGTGTGTGCTTGGTAGGAAGTGATTGTTTCAACATTGAAATGTAGCCTGTGTGTGCTGGAGACAGAGCCTCTTTCAGGGTGCTGCAGTAAGAAAACTAAATCAACACAAGCTACAGCTCCTTTCTGTATACTGCACTTTTACTCTCCTTCACTCAGTAGGGGAAAAATGGCTTAAATGTGTGTGTGTGTGTGTGTGTGTGTGTGTGTGTGTGTGTGTGTGTGTGTGTGTGTTATTTTGGGCTGCTTCAATCACACCACAGCATCACCAAAAGTATCTGAACTGGTGGCAGTTCAATTCTGTTATGCTTCTGTTTGTGTTGGGGGATCAAGATGGTATCACACCAATACTTACTGTATTGGGCATAATATTTTTAGTGTAATAGGAACTTTATGGTGTCTCCCTACCTTCAGACATGTGATAAATTCTTGAAAACTGTATGTCCAAGGTCTAAAACAGGTTGTCCATTTGTTTTAATTTGGGTTAGGGTTCCAGAATTTAGTGATGGATTTTGACATGGTCTCTTCCACAGTCCAGTTTATCTTTTTTTAAGTGTGTTAATTAGCTGTTTGACCACTGTATAAAAATATACCTTAATTGTTGACTTGATCTTTCAGGGCATAACCATGATCACTAAATCCTATTTGAAGGATACTGTAGGTGTCTACTTAGTGACAATCAGTAATTAGACATCTGAGTAAAAAATAATGTATTTGTCATTGTTTTTTTCCTTTGTTTGAAAAACTTATAAAAATAGATATTAAAAACAAAACAAAACAAAAAAATCTGTTAACCACTGCCTTCTAATCAATTAAATTTGGGAGCACATATGCATATTCTGCACGGCGCTTGGATTTTTACTCTACTGTTTTATTTGGGTTTTCTTTTATAGTTTGTATTATATTTCACTATTTTCAATGTGTTTTTCTAAAATCTTGTCTTAATGCCTTTAATATCTTATGTAAAGCACTTTGAATTGCCTTGTTGTTGAAAGGTGCTATAAAAATAAACATAGCTTTCCTAAATCTACCAATACGTGCTGCTGCACTTGTAGACACACCTAGTAGCGAGGACAGCTTCAGTATGACACACACGCACACACGCACACACGCACACACACACACACACACACACACACACACACACACACACACAGGTTAAACAACAGCTGTATTTACAATCAGACCTTATGCAGCGATGTGCGCTCCACCAGCTGGAATGGGGCGGGGTCGATCTTGCAGTTGTTGAAATTGACCTGCTCATCAAGCTGCTTCTCCTCCCACTCTGTAATCTGCAAAACACACAGAGGAGGAGGGAGTTTAGGGATGAGGGATAAACATCACTGAGGAATAGCGGGAGGTAGATGACACTGACTTGACTTTAATCTTTAATAAAAGGTTGACCCCCAGTGTTACACCCTGTTGTTTTGGCAAATCAAACATTTGTTTGATTGTCTGACTATAAAACCTGGAGTGACAGCGTGCACAATAGATGCTGTTAAAAGAAGATGTCTTTATGCCTGGTGTCAGTCCCTAATCAGAAGGCAAAGGCACCAAATAATCCCATACCACCTCCTGACAAATCACCTCCCTCTGATAGACAATCAGTGGACCATGCACCGCACTGAATGACTCTATAAATCATATGAGGCCTACAACGATGGAGTGTGGGGAAGGTGAATGGGGAAGAAGGAAGAGAGACGTAGCGAGAAGCAATGACATGGCAGGTGTATGAGAGGTGAACAATGAGTGATACAGAGAGACAAAAAGAGGGGATGGAAGAAGACAGTGTGAGGAATGTGCTGCTGACAGAGAGGAAATGAAAGGTGCTGTTGATGGATGAATTATGAATGATGTCATATCCAAAAATATAAGACTCCAGGGTAATCGGCCCATCTGGGGATATTGAGGAATATGAAAAGTCAGGTCTGTCAAAGTGTGATGTCAGGAACTGCCAAGCCAAGATTTGAGTTAGACAAATACAGGTTTTTGAAGACTGATGTGCATACCAAGAATCAACTGTATTTTATAGAGAATGTGAAGGACAAGATGGTCACATTCTACGTTTTTCTGATTGTCAACCAATCCAAAGCCTGATACATCTTATTCTCCTGTGCCATAGAACTCAGTTGTTGTCCAAAAACTATAAAAAATGCATCAATGAGCCACACTGTTGCCCTGGCTGACCTGTTGCTTAATTTACCATGAACACACACTTTAGATTATTTTGACTAAATCCCATGTACACCACCTGCAGAAATACTCACTAGAGCACCAAATGTGGATTAATCTGCATCTGAAAACATTTGATAAAAACTACAGTACCCTGCTATTTTACGAATTGAAAATGGTTTAAGGTACTCAGTTGAAACTAATGGATTTGAGGCTGAGCGCAACAGACAAGGTAGGGAAGTTAGAAAGCACAGCAAGATAGACTGACAATTTATTGGTTTTAGTCTTTTCATGGGATTTGAAGAAATTGACAAAATTGAAGAAACAGGGGCCATGATATTCTGACTTTTAGTCCCTAGCATGGATCAAGCTCGATCAAAACACTGAATCCTAAACTTCCCATAATACAACTCAATAGTGCCCCTTGTTAGACTCTCCCTGCCGGTAAACACCCACATTATAGAAAGTCAATTCACCCAGTTTGTAATGCAGGTTTTCTGTTATAAATGTAGTCCAACCTTGATGATCTTTATGACATCATCAGGATTATGTCTTCTCCAGAACCAAAGAAGACATTATTATACTATTATAACTTCTTTCACAGGATGCGTGGTACTCCCAATGAAGGGAAATGATCTTCTAAAACCAATGGAAGAACTAAACCCTTTAACTAAAGAAGGTATATGACATACTGTCTTTCAATGAAAAAATAAAAAATAAATAATCACACAAATACATAAATGCAAACAAATTCATGTCACGTTTCCCTCAATGTCACCACTTTCAGTTCAGACGAACACTGGACTGGTTTCTTTTTTTCAGAGCTATTTTAGTACTTTACAGTGTAAGGTTTAACTGTCAAATAGCTGTTTTCTGATTGGTTGAGGGACTCTAATTAACTGCTGTACTCTAATTGGTTGTAAGGTGTGTACGTGTTGTGTGACCGGCTGTCTGTCTTACCTCTCTAATAGTCATGTCATCCTCCACATCTACGTCGTCCTGTAGACCAGCAGCGACAGGAGAGCGGTCAGTACAGAAAAATAAAGATATTCAGTGTACACTCCAAACACAGTAAAATGAAGAAACCAAAAGTGTACAACACAAATACAGAAGCAGTGAAGGAATGGTAAACAAATAGTAGATTAACAATAGTGTCCAGTTGGTTATTATCTTCAACACTTATTTGTACTTTTCAACTGCGCAACACTGCGCACAGAAGGTGAAATGACATATGCAAAACACATAACTACCCATGCATCACATCATGAGTGTGATACAGCGACACCGTCGTGAGACAGATGGACAAAAATGTGATGTGTGACTAAAGGAGCGACTACAGTACATTTAATGAGTGCGAGGGATGTGATGTATGAGATGTCAGAGCAGATGATCATTATAATGACAGATCTGTGGCGCACTCAAGAGCTCGCAACTCATAACTGACAGGCTGCAGACGTTATTTGACAAGCTGGAGTCAAACTAGCAACCCTGTGCTTTGCATAGGAGCACTGAAAATACCGTAGAAAGCTGGGTAATGGAAATAAACAACTGAGTGTTTGTGTGTGTGTGTGTGTGTGTGTGTGTGTGTGTGTGTGAGAGAGAGAACGTTACCGCAGGGTGTGTATGCAGCTCTATGTGTGTGTGATGGGCTGTGAAATATGATTTCAAAGTGTTTAGTCATGTGCTTGAGTACAGGTACTTTCTTTCTCAGGATTGAATGCAGGAGAACATGTATGTGTGCGTGCGTTGGAGAAAGAGAGAAAGGCAGAGTGAGTGAGATCCAGGGGCTGATGGGAGCCCTGAGCTCATTTATCCTCATCGCTGTGGTGGTCGACCTGTTGGTAACCCTAGCAACTGTTGCCGCTGGGTAGAAAGAGGTGCCCTACTGTAGCATTATGCAAGCACAGGCCAGACGTGCCTAGAGTTGATGACACACACACACACACACACACACACCACTTTATCTCTGCTGTCTCACTTATCATTCTGCTTGTCACAAGGGCACTCTGAATGTCACCAAGACACACTGGTGTTCCAGGGGTAAAATGTAAACTAATGACAAATGCAAAAATCAAATCACTGTGTGTGTGTGTGTGTTTGGGTGTGTGTGAGTGTTTGCAGAAGAAGGTGTTTTTTTGAGATACAGAGAGAAAGAGAGAGAGGTTGGACTTTGCATGCAAAATTGGTTCTTTCAGAGCGATTAGCTGCTCTATTAAGAGAGCAAATCTCTGCTTCTGGATACATGAGTTAGGCAGTGTGTTGGTTTGTGTGTACAGGAAGTGGGAGAGTAAACTTTGTGAGTCAGAGCAACCGTGTGGGCATATTCAAATGGAATTTGAATGACCGTGTGTGTGTGTGTGTGTGTGTATGTGTGTGTGTGTGTGTGTGTGTGTGTGTGTGTGTGTGCAGATGCATGTGAGACGCTCCAGCGTGCTGACAATAGGCCGATAAAGCTGTATTGCTTGCTACACGGTTTCCGTGACAAAGATTAGAAAGGTTTGTTGCTCTTCCTTTCCCTCCATCCAGTGAGCCAATCAACCAATCAGTGGCAACCATCCAAGACTAGGTCAGTGGGGAACACACACAATCTACCACCAAAGAATGCTGTATCATACACACACGCACACTGTAGGATTATGTCTTCTGCTAAAAAATGTATAATGTAGAGAGTTTTATGATTGTGGAAATCTGGATAAAAAGGAGCCTCCCCTCCAGGATACTTCCTTTTTTTCAGCCCACAGTAGACAGAAAGTGTGGTGGTAAGGCTTTCTTTACACTTCCAATTTTGCTTAAGGGAAGGCTTAACATCTTTGTCTTCTAATCTAAATCCAAAAGCCTCTGCTTTAAAAAGGGTCTGCTTAGAAAGTTTCGATTTTATGTAGCCAGGTTTTGAGGCACCATATCTGGAAATTCTGCTGCCACCTTACTACAATGGATGTGAGTAGAATTGTATCAACAAAGCAGGATTGCTTCTTGCACAGTATTCACAAGGGCTGACCACAGAAGGACTCCTACATCAACAACAAAAAAAGTAGATTACAGAACTCTGAGAGGTTGGTGTCAATATTCTTCAAAACTCCTGTGTGTAACTAGGCGTTCTGCACGGGATCCATTATCTTTTCTGAATAGAATTGTATTTGTGTTGCCCAAAGCATTTAAAAACAGCATTTGAAAAACCTCAAAAGCAATGTGTTTTCCAAAACCAATGTCCTGGATACTCAGGATTTTCCACAGGCCTCATTGTTGACAGTTTGTCTTTGAGACCATTTCTTTGGTAACAAGACTTAGGCTATATTTCGGCACAGTGGTGCTTTGAGCTAAATGCTGACATCAGAATGTTAACATGGTCACAATGATAATGCCAGGATGTCAAAGCAATAATCTTCATCCATCCAACAGTTTTCAAGATAAGGAAAAGCTAGGTCATCATCTAAATCATTAGGATACATTGTCTGGGAACCATGAGTATCTGTACAAACGTGTCGATACATCAAGTGAACATTTTGAAATTCACCAAAGCCAATAGAATGTATCCTCTAGGGGCAGTGAATATATGTGTCATTGCTAAAAAGTAGTAAAAGACATAATTTCTTTTTTCAAGACAAATGACTTTCACATGTGATCCGCATTCAAACACACTAATTAATCTGCACACATTTTAAAAATTGAGTTCTCAAATTACCTTGCGTTTTTAGCCTACAGTTTTATCTAAACGTTTTTAGAAACAGGTCCACCCTTTCTAATGAATGATATTTATATCTATGACGGGCTCGACTCCTCTGCATCAATGGCTTTGAACTGCAATCAATGTATTAAGCTCTATGGAAAAGATACCTTCATTACACTCATCTACCCACGCCAACGTCAGACGAAACACAGAGCCAAATACCAGGCAAGCAATCATTTTATCATTACAGTCTGTTTGCTCTTCTCCAGTGATGTCCATCAGTGCCTCGGTCCCAATTCAAACTTGTAAAACCAGTGTAAACCAGCCTGGGCCAACTGCACAAGTTCAACCAATGGAGGAATTCAGAGACCTTGCCGGTGGGCCTGTGGATTGGAGGCGCCGTGTCCCTGCCCGCTTCTGTAGTCTGGACGGCGGGGAGAGCTTCTCTGCGATCGTGTCAACACCCGGCCTGGTGGATGTCACCAGGGTTTCCCACAGCACTTTGCAGGTCGGGCGGCCCGCCTAAGCTGGGGAACCCCACCGCCTTAACTAGGTCATCAAAAAAAATAAAAAATCTCGGACAATAGCGCGGACGCGGTTGACACCGCGAGCGGGCACGCGCGCCACGGCCGAAATGAGAGAAAGAAAAAGAGACGTGGTCCGTCGCTGTCTGGAGGATAGCCAGCGTGTGTGTCTGTGAGAACAATCACCAATTCACCGTCGCGTGTGCGTCGGAGTTTGTCAACAAATGTGCGGCAGCCGGGGCATGCCCGGGCAGAGACGGGGTGAGTGGACTTACCGGAGTGTTGGCATACGGTGGGCAGAGAACATTTATATATGTTTCTCTTTCCTATTCTTCACATCAGTGAGGCTTTCTTCTCTTGTTTCCACGAAGTGAATACATGACGAAGTGACTGGAACTATCATCCTCTCGCGCGTGGATTCTCAATGTCCCGGCTGTTGCCAGGTCTTTGAGACACAGCTGTTGTCTGTTTTTTTTTAATCACTACACGCGGTTCACAACACACGGTTAGTTAGCGTAGTTACACACAGTGAAATTACGTGTCCTGTTTTTATTTCACGCATACTATCTGCTGGAGTGTGTGAAGCTATGGGCTGAGCTCTGTTATCTCAGAGCTGTTTTGGAGAAGAGTTGTCGGGCAAAGTGGACGAGAGCGTGTCACGGAGGATAATGGGAGCAATGCCAGTAAAACTGTTATAGCACTTTTTTTTGCAAATAGTTTAACGAGCTTAAAATTGCACATTTCAACTGTTATTTTGAAAAGCTGGTTATTTATTATTTATTATTGTTTAAATGAAATATTTAGTGTAGTGTAGTGTAGAGATGTATTAATTATATATTAAAATGTGATATTTAGTGTAGTGTGTACTACACTAACACTGATGTACTAACAGTGTTACCAGAGAACTGAGAAAGGCTAAAGCAATTTTTTTTATCAGTATTATTCATGAGGCCAGAGGTAACACCAAACAAATCTGGGAACATATTAAGAAGCTAGTTGGTGTAAATAATAGTGGATCATCAAAATCTCGTTTACAAACTCTGTAAACGAGATTACACAAAGTTTCACTGAGTTAGATGAAAAAGTTCTAGTGGACTGTAAACTACAAACTTCCAAACCCCAATTATTTCTAAGAAACATCTCTGATCTCATGAGGTAGTAAGGATAATTAACAGACTCGAGATGTCCAAAGCCAAAGACTGCTATGGCATGGATTCTATAATACTCAAGTCTCTAAAGGATTCCTTAGCCCTACCCATTACAAATATCATCAACCTCTCAATCTCTCAAGGGATTTTTCCGAAAGCATGGAAAACTGCTATTGTGTCACCAATTTTTAAAGCAGGAGATCCCCAGCTTGTCTGTAACTACAGACCTATTAGTAATCTGCCTGTTGTATCCCAAGGTGAAAGAGAAGTGGGTGTCTGAGCTGATAGTCTTTTATTTGAACAGCAGTGACTTCACCTTGCATCCAATGCAATTTGGTTTTAGAGCTCAACACTCCACAGAAACTGCTACCCTATACCTTCTGGAAAACATTAAATCCATGACGGATAAAGGTGGTACTGTTGGGGCTATTTTTTTTTTGGATCTGAGAAAGGCTTTCGATACTGTGAATCATAGAATACTTATTAGCAAATTACTTTCTTTCAACTTCTCAAATTATACTATTAAGTGGATGGAATCATATTTAAAGGAAAAAACACAATATCTTAAGGTTCATACTCATAAATCTAGTGCCTATAAAACTTACACTGGTGTTCCATAAGGTTCTATACTTCGGCCACTGTTGTTCAGCCTTTATGTTAATGATCTGACTTTGGTTTGTCCTGACGTAGAAATACAGTTATTTGCTAATGATGCAGTGATTTATGTGCACAGCTGCACAAAGCAGCAGGCTGCTTCTAAACTTACCAGTGCAATGAGCCATTATAAGATGGCTTGACAAATCATGTCTTAAATAAAATTTTAGTAAAACTGTTGGTATGTTCTTTTCAAAGCGACCATGTAGCACTCCTGACCAAGATATATTGATATCAGGGCAAAACTTGCAAGTTGTGTCTAAATACAAGTATCTGGGTGTCTGGATTGATTCAAACCTGTCCTTCAAATGTCATGTAAAAAGTATACAAAAGCATTAGATTTAATTTGAGTAACTTGAGATTTGTCAGACAATCACTCAGCTTTAAAACTGCTATTATGTATATGAACGCCATGATTATCTCACATTTTACTTATTGTTTGACTAGCTTTGCTCAGGCTAACAAATCCACAAGGAAACCATTTTAAACTATAAACGTACTCTAAAAGTTCTTGATCAGAAATCCAACAGTTATCACAGCTGTCAAATTTTAAATAGACAAACTTTTAAGTTGGGAAAACCTAAGTAAATATGGTAACCTTTGTCTAGTTTATAAGATCTTACACAACACTGCTCCGCCACCTAGGGCTGGGGCGGTATGTAGTTTTTTCTACCGCGGTTGAAAAGCAAGAAATTACCGCTTTATTGCTTGTTGTATGATGATGTGTTGTTTGTCACTTGTGCATTTTTTTTATGTTGGTCTTTTGACTGTATTGTCATTTTATTGTATTTTTTTTAATTTTTTAGGTTGCCATTTTTTAAACTGGCCAGGGACAACAGATGAAAATTAGACTGCTGAGCTAAATCTGGCTAATTTACAGTTGCTTTGCTGTTGATTAATGAAAATGTTCTTATTATTACAGTTATTACTGTTCTTAAAGAGATATTTTGTTATTTAATACAGTTCTGTGTCATAGCTGTGTGGGCAGTGTGCGCAGATGAACACTGTGGCTTCCCCTCCATGGTCACAACGCACGGTCACGCTGAGATCTGTCATTTCGTGTCTTCCGCCAGGTGTGAGTATACCTCGGCTGCTCTGAGCTCCGTGCACTGGCGACACGGAGGGAAGCCACACACTGTTAATATGCACACACTGCCCACA
This sequence comes from Sander lucioperca, assembly GCF_008315115.2. Taxonomy (NCBI): domain Eukaryota; kingdom Metazoa; phylum Chordata; class Actinopteri; order Perciformes; family Percidae; genus Sander; species Sander lucioperca. The sequence goes on from NC_050177.1 coordinate 44,478,583, forward strand.
CAAAGATGACACAGAGCAGGATGGAACTGGTGATCACAGATGATCTCAAACACAAATGGAATATTAGTGATACACTTTTATTGATCAGGCTCTGATGCTCTACAGTGTCTGTTGGATGCAGCCTGTCTAGATATGTGTGAACCCTGAAGTTGACATAATTATCATTAGGACCCTTAACTCTGTCCTCTGAACAGCAGTTTCAATTGGTACAGTGATGACAAAAGTCACTATTAAGTTTGTCCCTCATGCTTATGCTTAATGCAGTGATGGCGATTGTTTCTCTAACTGCTGCCTGCACACCACTGAATCGTGCATCAGGGAAACATTGCAACAATAATTACTTATCACTCATGTGCAGGCAATTAACTGCTGGTTTTCTTGCTGATGATGCTCCCTTTGCCTATTGCTTTCAAATTAAATTACTGCCTTATCTGTGTATCTGATTAGATTGCAGAGACTTTAACACAATTGTGAAATATCATTAATGACTTTGTGCAAACTACAGTAGTGCGAACAATAATGATGTGCTGTGAACTGTGTCTTAACAGCTTTGGGAAAAGTTGTGAAATGGTGGGTATTTAATCTTAATTATCGCACTGTGGTAGTGACCACCCCTATTGTTTGGTAAACAAACCCGAGATCACTAGCTGCACCTTGGAAACATGAGAATATCTGAGTGAAAACCACCCAAAGTTCTTTTTAATATTGTAAGTCCTTCCACTGATGCTTTAAAAAATGCAATTAATTCTTCACCCTGAAAGAATCTGATATCAAGCAACAAATCAATTCACAAAACAAATTACAGTCAGTATGTCACACTCATCTTCTCCAGATAAGTTCACACACTCTCCCTTGAATCTCTTCTGTGTTGTCTAAAATGATTCAAGAAATGAAAACTTCATCCTGTCCCCTGAATATTCTACATATCAGATAACTGAAGGACAATTTTAATGGAGTCAGTGTCTTTGTTCTACAACTTAGAAATTGCTTTCATTTAACCTACTATGAAAGTACTAACACTACTTGACCCTATTGAGTTTAATAATTAACTCTATCAAAATCCCCCTTTCTTGCTATATGGTTCTTGAACAAAAGTGTCCTATACAGTAAACTCTTCTATTTTATGAATGAGGACTGTTTGAGTCAGAAATCATTACAACATTGAGAACTTACATTTTCTGTTACTTTATTAGCCAATTGTTTACCTCATCATAACTAAGTCTTGGGATGACTTTGGCTTGTTTATGTGATAAAATGTGTGTTTCAAAGTTGTTAGTATTCATGTAATTCAGAATGAGGGTGAAACATCCAATTATGCTAACCTAATTTGGTAATTTAGTCTGAAGTTATTAGCATTAAGTTTTGTAATTTAACGTATATTATTGTATGTATGTTATTTTTGTGAAATGTTATTTTAAATCTCAGTTGTTTATTTCATTATTAAACAGCATTTTGATCAAGTTTGAGGTTACATGATACAGAAATGTCCCATTAACTCCTCACTTTAAATGGGTTTAGCAAGCTAATCCTAGTTTTATCCGTTGGTTCAGTTTACACCTGTCAAATGCTAGGTGTGAATATTTATTAACAACTTATTGTAGGAAGTGATTTATGTGGTGCAATCTGTTTTAATTTAGTGCTGTGTGAATCTAAATTTAGTAAACAATGATGCTACCAATAGGCTCATTTCGAACTTGCGAAAAGCTGGTGCAAATCCAAAACATCATCCATTTCTTCCATTTTTATGCTGATGCCACTAAGATACAGTACCAGTCAAAAGTTTGGACACACTTTAATTTTATCCGTGTTCTGAACAATTGAAAGAAAGACATTGTACTTTCTTCTAAACTGCACATTAGCCATTTATAATAGAATGTCCCTAAATTTTATGCAGCTGGATGCCAACAACAGTGAAATGTGTGTAATTGGCCTCGCCAGACTAGTCTCCAGATGTCATAGGGACTTAGCTCATTATATCCCTGCATCACTCATGATTGTGAATTCTGCTGTTATTTTTCATAATAAAGCTGGATAAACACGTCAAAACGGTTGATAAAAGATTGACAAGGTCAAATCATTCCTCTTAAGTCATTCATTCTTTCCTTTACATCAATCTTCTTTCTTCTTTACAAAAAGCAGTCACCAAAGTTGTAACAGGCTCTAAGATCTGCTGTTCTCTCCCTAAATTCTATATAATGTTCTTTGATTGCTGTCAAAGGTGGACAACTAACAATATGCATATCTATTACACAAACCACCTCCTTCACCTGTTTTTGTCCCTGGGCCTTATTTTCCCTCGCTCTCCGCAGTAGGTGATACTGATGCAGTGGCGTATGAAGCTGAGACAGAAGGCTATTACACGCACGCAAGCATGCACGCACGCACAATTGTTAAGGAGATAGAGTACACAAACTATATCCCTGTCAACTTCTCCATGTCAAGAAAGAAAGACAACTTTTGCCCAACAATCTCAAGAAACAAAAATATTAAAAAAAGAAATAAGGACGGAGAGGCGAGGTTCCAAAAAAACTGAGCCCACAAACTATCATAAATAAAGCATGGAGGCATTACAAAGACGTAAGAGTGGGGGGAAAATAATGAGAAAAACAGCCAGGAGAGACCTAGAGGCTGGATGGCATCATTTCTCTGCAACAGACTACTGATGTAATTTACTCTGCATCAATATTTCATAGCCTAGATGGAAGGAGAAGAGGGGAGTGGAGGGTGGAGTTGTATGACAGATACAAAAAGGGCTTTGAAAAAGTCGTAAAGATGGACCAAGAGCGTGAAGCAGAGATTAAACCAGATCCAGAAACAAAGAATGAAATAGAAAGGAACTGTGAGAGTGGAGCTGAAAGAAAGGAAGGAGAGGTGTAATAACTTGATTTCTCTTCCGCCGCGGGGGTGTAATTCGGAAGTCATGGGAGAAAAAATTGATACATTTGTTTGTCCATATTTCTGCTCGGGCCCACAGAGCCTTGACGGTTGCTCCACCACATACACTTATACACTGCTGAATGTTAATAATAACCCCTGATGACAGGGGGAACAAGCCTACAGGCTTAGTGTACTGTAAATGCACATGCACCATGTGCTACAGGGGTTTATTACTAATTAGCTAACGGCAAGGCAATAATGACTAACATATCCACACTTCCAAAAATTCACTGCGCTACTAATGTACCATCTGTCTCTGCACTGACCATACAGTATGCTCCTCATGGGTACACTTAACAAATCACTGTACTTTATTAAATTACAACCAGCTGTGGCAAATGAGGGCCATTGAAAACTTGACTGGTATCCACCAAGTAATGCTAAACACTATACAAATGTATAGGTATTTCTATTTCATCTCAGGAAATAAAAGGTTTCTACTGAGGCGGCTCTTCATTGTGTAACTACTCAGGGATAAAAAAGTTCCAGCGTATGCAGGGGATAAACGTGCTGAAATGTAACTTTATGAACTTATTACTACAGCTTTCATGTTAACTATTTTATGAGATAGATTTGTTCACCAAGTGCTTAACAAAAAATATTTAATGTAGCTGTTGTATCTTTCTTATCAAGTGCAAGACTGCAATATAGTCTAATGCAACCAAAAGTGTAACATTTTAATGTTGTTGTTTTTTAAATCACATTTTATTTATTATTTTTAGTGTTCTATTATGTTATTTGTTTTTCCACCATATTTTTCATATTTGATTATCTTCCTACATTATAGTCTGGCACAAAGTATTTTTGGTGGAAAATACAAAATCCATTTCATTCGAATTTAAAGGTCCAATATGTAATATATTTACTGTAATAAATCCAAAAATGACCCCAATGTGTCATCAGCTATTTAGGAGACATGCTAAGTTGAAATACTATCTTTTCTGACAACAATGCTAATGACAGTATTTTCTCCTTTTGAAATTTCCGTTCTGTGACGGAATTTCTGTTTGTGTTTTGGCCTGTGTGTTGTTATCAACTGCCCAGTTTGACAGCCAGGTCGGGTTGCCAGATATACCTGTAAAAAGTAATCCCATCGCGCTACAGCTGTAACGTTAGTACAGCCATGAAAGCAGCAAACAAATGGAATCAACGGAGATAGATTCTACCCGACCTAAAAGAAAACAGCATGTTTCTAACAGTTGCGTGACCAGAGACGTAACAAACCCCTGGTAAACATTGGAGATGTTTTTAAAGATGGAGACAGAGAGTCCAAAAGGACGCCAAGTTGGCTAATTTTCACCTGAACAGGTAAGCATTAGCTTCAGGCTAATTTATCACGGCTACAAGGCACAGGCATTTTATGTCATTTCAACAATCATGTACTCACATTGAATTATAGCACCCGAGTTGGTTACTCGCAAAAACAATTGCGACACAGCCAGTAAAGTGATCCTGACTGGTCCTGGCTAACGCCGCCATGCTAACCCTGCTAACTGATAACGTTACCGGAGGACCAGGCAAGTTTACAACGTGTAGCCTGTTCAGCTGCCGTAGCCGACAACGGTGAGTTATTTTAAGCCAAGAGAGGGAGGCTGTGAATCGAGAAGAGAGGACCGTGAGTTTGCAGTGTGTTTAGCGATTGTTACCGTAATTCTAAGCCAATAAAGTGTGTCTGTCAGTTGGGTACAGAGCTCCGTGTGAGCACGGGCTTTTATGACTGTCAATATAGCCAGCATCTAACGTTAGCTACTCCGCTGTGCTGTGAAGTAATGTCTGGCTATGTGAGACAAGCGTCTAGCAACATTGTTGTGGATGCTGCGGTCTCAGCGGGGCAACCAACGTGAACTTCTGAGTCTGGGGAGGAGGGGACGGGGGAGACGACTCTCTCCAGTATTTTGAATTTGTACTGCAGTAACTATTTTAAACACTAGCTGTCAGTATTACATATTGCACCTTTAATGTATTTAGTCTTTTGTCTTAAAATTGTCAAATTTAGAGCAAAAATATTAGATTCACCTGAAAAAAACAACCCTATTTTTGTAATATTTTATAAATGCACACTCATTTTATAAATCAATCACACAATTCCTTGAATCCTATTCACAGCACTTTTAACAAATGGAGACCCCAGACCTTAAAATAGGAAAACCCCATTTCTGTTTCATGTGATAAATTTACACTTATTAAATGTCTGTTTTTCCTCAGATTTATTGACCGTATCACATATTTCAAATCACACGAAGCCCCCATGTAATATTACTCCTGTGTGATCAGGGCTTTATTTTGCTAGGGGTGCCAAGAAACCATCTACATGACTATTGGATGTCCCTGGACCCCCACTGTACTGTACCTACTAATAAGCTTAATAAAACAAGTTCCAGGAATAATGCAGCATGCTGTGGTAAATCAATAACGAGACACTTTATCCCTTTTGAATTTCACCTAAATAAAAACTGTAGTGTAACAGTTATGGCTTATGAAGTTTTTTAAGATTCTGACCTTTAATATAGCACCCCATCGGGACAATCAATGTGTTTGTAAGCCGACTGAGTGCAAACGTGCTGTGATTTTGCACAGACATTGCCTCAAAACCAGACAGACCATGTAATGAGCAGCGCTTCTACTGTAAATGTGTGAAACTAGTACATTTTATTTTGATTTATCTTTTTCATTACTACAGTTGAAGAAATGTGTTTCGTCATTCAGTTCCTCTGGTTTAATAAAGTCTCCATGGTCTTTTGCTGCAACACAACACAAGCACTGTGGCGTCATGGTGTGAAATACACACCTGAGGGTTCACATTTTACGCCACCAAATGAAAAAACACTCCCAGCGCCTCCTCTGTTAGTCATTTTGTACTTTTCGTTTAGTTCCTCAAGGCAAGTCTGACTGCTGTAACTGTGCAGCATGGATTGTTAAGGAACCAAAGTGCTGAATTTTGGGTCATTTTTGGGGGGGTTTATAGCCGAGACTTAGCCGATTTAATGGGAGCAGTGCATGATTTTAGAACCCAATCTTGTAGTGTTTTTTCTTACTTATCAACAAGATGAAGACTTCCCAGTGTAATTTCTCAGCTGTTTACCATAGGTATACACATTGGCCTCGGAGCAGCGCTCTGTGCTTGTGAATGATTGAAAATGTGTACAGACTTCAATAATTGTCACTGACATGTGAAACTAATGGAGCTCCTTAAGTGCCTCAAGTATACATCATTAATAGTGATAATAGAGTTACACAGACACAATAATGACTGGGAATAAGAAGGAAGAATTGTGTGTTTTCTTGTATTATATTTACATTCAAGTGATGTTGGGGACAAATACACATTTCCAGTAAGTTCTGTGGTTAACATGTAGACATTTTATAATGTGCAACTTTGCTGGATAAATAAATGAAGGTCACCCATTGCATTGGGCAGTAGCTTTTTGAGATCCCTATCTTTGAAAGACCTGATTTTTGGTAGTTTGGTGTCTTGTAAAATATTGTCTCCCTGGAAACTAAACATTTGTTTTAACTATTAAAGGAAATGAACCATATGTGTAAAAAACACACATAATTAGTTGTTGATGTTTGACAAGCTATGTATGGTATTATATAACTGTTAGGTGAACAAATGCATCATCATTATTTTGTGGAGTAATTTATTACACTACAAAACAAGTTAATATCTGTCAGAGAACCCGGCTACTTAGTGGAACAAGACTAGGTCAAAACACTACAGTAGTATATGGGTGGACCATGTATGGCCAGATTTGGAATGAATGGCAGTCAATAAGTGGACCCGCTGTAAAAACGGCCGGAGAACGTTATTGAGGTTTATTTTGAAAGAGCAAAGGCCAATGTGGAAACTCCAACATTCGACCAACCAATGGTGTAACTTCATCACTTACTCAGTATGTCAGGGACAGACTTTCGTGTTTAAGGCTAACAGTTACTTTGGTCCAGCCTAAAGTAGCTACGCTACCCAACTGCTACTGGGTAATGTAGTTGAACTTGCAGCTTCTCTACATGTATCGTTGCTACTACCCAACACTAAACGTGACTGAGCACAAACAGACACAAATTTGCTGTAGGCAGTGCAAACTGATTTAAAAATGCATCCGCATGAGTTGTTTCACCTTGAGCGAAAAATTTGGGCTTATCCCAGAGAACAGAGAAGACATTTTTGGGATCAATCACAAAAATAAACTCACACAAACACATGGTCCTTGTGAAGGACTAGCTAATGTCTTTACATGTGGTGCATTGGTTGTTTAGGGTAGATAAACACAGACTGGCAGTCTAATTTACCCTAATAATGCGAGGCAAATTCACTTCAGTATGAACACAGCTTTATGTCATTCTTGATTATATAGTAGTACCAAAACTTATGATTCTCTAATGTCTGGATGGTGGCAATGAATCAGTAGAAAGGGGTGGCAAAATTGAATAGCTGTGACTTTAACAAACAGTGTAAAAAATTATTAAGACAAAGATCCACTGTGTGTAAGAAAGCAAGTATTAAATTGAAAGTCAATATCTGGCCTTGCATTGTAATACTGGATTGAAACAGAAATGTTCAGAAGAATAACGTGGATAACATGCTCACCCCAAAGTAACTCTTTAAGTTGGGTGGTGGCTCCTAGTAAATGGAATGACATTATAGGTGAAAAAGAATCTCATGATGATTTGCAAACTTAATGTGAGAAAAGCTAGATTATGAATAAATCATTGATGCTGATTAACAGACAAAGATAAAATGTGTGAATTTGTCTGAATGCATGATTAGGCAATGCTTGATAGTGTTTGATTTTCAGAAATTGAGTCTAATAATTTGTCATTCAACGCTGGATGTTCTTGTATCGGGGAATAATTTTTCTCAATTCATAATCAGACGCTTGTTTCATTGATTGGCATGCACCGCTGCTGGAGTGGATGTGGTTGCTTGTAATTGGACAGCAGGCTACATCCTCGTTTGTGGTGATATTTTCCAATACCTCCCAGGACTTCTCATGCATCATCATCTCATCTGAGCTGGTGCTGGAACGTGGTCATTCAAATACCTGCCTGTTCCAAATTAAGAGTCTCCTATTCGGATATTAAACGCTGCATGCACAGAGGAACTTGCCCCTCTAACCCTCCCACCACACCCCTGTAAACACATGGAATACCACAGTTTCTTTCATCAATTACAACAAATGCGATGGGATTTTAAGTCACTCCAGGAACAAGGCCTGCCCTGTGAGGCTGTCACTGATTGGACACCTCGGGTGACACAGCTGATGATGGACAGCATAGCATGCTTGGTTGAACAGCCTCGTCCTTGTAGACCACTTGACCACAACTCAACCACATCTTGATTTTGACGGTAATTTATCATAGTTTTACCAGATGAAATTTGCTTTCTAAAGGCTATCCTTAGGTTCGAGAAATTAAAACACTGGAGATCAACAAAGGGTGTTAAATTACTCTTTAGATTTGGAACATTTTTGGTCTCCATAAGTAGTTGTCATGTTGCATTATCTTGTGTTTTATATAACTCTAAAGTTGGTCTAGCAAATGTTTGTGGTTTTATCATTGCTTTATTTGCCTACCTCTGCCTTTAATACTTTAATACATGTAATAGGCATCACATAATGTAGAGTATCAGTTGGTACACTCAGTTCTTATTAGCAACAAAATTAAAATGGACCTAAGTATAAACTAGAAACCATGTGGTAAAAAACAAGTCCTCTAATAATTAGCAATTAGCAGTAGTGGTATATCAGTTGTCAAGTGTTATCTATAACCTCAACTGACCAACAGACCAATGAAAAGAGGTTAAGCTGAATGGATCCTAGCCTTACCTAATCACATAAGCAACTAGAGGCAGTGAAAGGACAGTAAGCAGGGTTACAGGTTGTACAAGGAGGAGGGTGTTCAACACTTTTTTGGCACGATGGCACAGACTGGCTTTGGCTGAGCCTGGTCCAGATCTCAGTCCATCGGCATTTGGGATTAGCCCTGGAATGGAATGGCAGAATGACAATCGGTTGATTGGCTGATGAACCTGTTGCCGGGTGGATTCCAGGCATATCGATAGCCATGATCGGTGGCTCTTACCACTACGGATATCCGGACTCGTTTGGGCGGCCTCCTGAGCTCAGGAGACATGGGGCTGTCCATGTTGTTGTTTTTCTTCCGGGCGATCAGAGACAAGCACACAACGTTAACAATAACGTCATCGCAAAAACACTTTAGTGCACCGCCACTTTGACATGACCAAATTTCACTTCAGCACTGGGGTGAGGGGGGGGATTTAATTGAAAACTTATTTCTAAGAAACAAGCCATTGGCAGGGCGGAGCAAGAGTAAAGAGATTTTTCTTAAAGCCTTGCAGGATGCAATGCTGACACAAAGTGAAAAAGTTTTTATATTGAGGCTGACTGAGATACTGTATGTGTGTGTGTGTGTGTGTGTGTGTGTGAGTGTATGTATGTGTTTATCTGTTTGTGTGGGTAGTACTGAAATGTAGAGCGTGATGGAGAGAAATAGCATAGGACAGTCCCTCCAGGATTTCACAGCCTTTTTTTGAGATTGTTGCGGCAGCTTTTGTAAAAGATTGCGATAAAAGTGTATCTTTTGTATTTATGTTGCAATGAAGTTGCAAGAGACAGTAAAATTGCAAAAAAAAGTTGCGACTTTTTTGTGGTATTCTTCTTTAAAAATAAAAATAAACTTGTTTCGGGGAGAATAAAACTACTCTGGGCTGAGTTTTCCTAGTAACCTTACCAAAACGACTCAGGATGCTGAAAATGTTGGGATAATATGAAAAAGTCTGGTGGATTTAAGACAAAAAATAATAATTTATTGAATGAATCAAATTTGAACATTTCTGTCAATGGCTTGTTCATCTTTTATTGTTAGTTAATTTCCTATCCTGGCCTGGGCTGGGACACACATTCATACGGTTTGATAAAGCAATTATTGGACTTGCAGCAGCCCCGCCCGCTGCAGAGAGCCGACAGGAAACAGCAGCAGCTTTCAGCGACTTTAGAGTGAAAAATTGTTACAGTGGACTTTGATGTTAAAATGTATACAGGTTGGCCATACGGTCTGACGGTCTTTCGCTGTATGTTTTGTTGGTAAATGTGAGATGTTCGAGTCACACACATCTCCTCTTCATATCAGAAACAAGGAAATGAGTTCAGCGACGTACGTGTGTTACATCAACCCGTTCTCACTCCCGCTTGGTCAGTGGCTCTCAGAGTCACATACTGATACAAAGTCTGACACTTGGGACTGCTGTGATTGGTTGAAGCCGCAGGAAACTCCGGTTAATGGTCAAATTTGCGGTAAAATTGCGGTGATTGGTCAAAATTGCGAGTCACACTGAATTCACGGTGATTGGTTGAATTTGCATGAATTATTGTGATCCGACATCGCAAATTCCTGGAGGGACTGATAGGACTGTGTGGGTGTGCACAATGTGTAAACGACAGGAAGCGAGCCACTTTGTGTGTGTGTGTGTGTGTGTGTGTTTGTGTATGTTGGGTGTATTTGAGGACAGGGCTCTCTCACCTCCAGGGCTTCTGTGTCTGGACTGGCACAGAACAGGTTCTTTAAAGCAATGCCCGAATGATCATGTGGACCTGAAAGAGAGAGAGACAGAGATTCATAAACAGTGAAATGTTCAGACATCATTGGTCTCCGTTTGTTTGATACTTATGTCCCTTCTGTTTGCAGAACTTATCTTAGTGGTCACATCTAAAGAAGCATTACAAATACAGCTGCATCATCACTGCAGCACCTTCTGTGCCTTTTTTTTGTTTCACTGTAATTGTGTATTTGACATAGGTTCGATTATATGTTGATAACTGGCTGCAATTTCCTGTTGCTAATAAAGCTTTCCGCAATTCTGTCACGTACAATTCTTTCTACTGTACATTCTATAAAGTAAAGATGACTCATTTACTTTTACATAATTTGTTGCCAAAAATGCACACGTTCGACCCCCTCAAGCCAAAAATATAGGGTGGTTTAAAGTAAAAGGAAACTGAATTACAAAAAGCAATGGATTTCACATTGTCTATTGTATGCAGGTAGAACTGAAACATGAAAAGTAATGCAGTTTTTGTAATGTCATCAACTGTTCCTCTTGGGGGAAAAAATGTTCTAGTGTTTTGACCGAATGATTTGAGTCAGGTTTGTCGTGGTTTGATAAAGTTAGTGTATGAAGAGAATGTTTTTTTGTATTTTGAAATGTAGAGTTGATATTTAATGAACAAAATGTGGTTTGCACAATTTGGCTAATTGTGTGAGGTAGGTAGGTAGGTATCTTAAGTTTAGGTAAACGCTTGTTAGCAATTGAAAAAAAACTGTAATCAATAATAAAAATAATTGTTAGTTGCAGCCGTAGTCTATCTGACAATGGCTTACAACTTTTACCTACCAATCAGCACAGCAAACACCATATAAAGTAGTTAGCCCTGCTTTTGCCTTTTTAAACAGCAAAACAACACATGAAACTGTACTGTGCTCCTTCAAAATGTGTGTGTTTCTTACCGGTGGGGATCTCGGTGGGTCTCTCCACCACAGAGGATCTCTTCAGTGCAGGTTTGAGGGGCTTCAGAGGGACTGGACGAGTAGGGCTTAAGGATGAGTCCTCAGTAGAGATCTACACACACACACACACACACACACACACACACACACACACACACACAGACACAGAGGCATAAGAAACAGCACTCAAAACTCACAAACCCCAATCCTGCTTAAGAGATCAACCCCTCTTTCTCTTTCTGCAGACTCATTAGACAAATGGATGTTCTTCAGAGTGATGAGATGGAAGCAAATCAAAAGGGGGAAACAGCAGGAAAGAAAATAAACCAGCGGGAGTTGAGAGCTAAAAAAAAAAAAGGGTTCTTCTGTTGGCCTTAATGTAAAATTACATGACTTTAATGACTTTCCATGCTGACCTACAAAATATTTTTGCTGGGTTATGTTAATGTCTTTCGGAAGTAAGGGAATATTCTGGTTTCAGCCATAACATGTTTCACAGATCAAATGCTGTAAATCTAGAAATATATTCAGCTGTAATTCTGTGAAGTTGGTGAGAAGGATCACACTGATTGGCTGTTCAGCTAAGCAAATCAGTGCATTAGAAGAAAAGCATAAGTGAGGAAAGCAAACGATGAAATGGAAGAAAGTGGAGGAAAAAAAGGGAGGAAAAAGACGTAGAAAGTCAGAGAAGTGAAGAAAATCTCACACACACACACACACACACACACACACACACACACACACACACACACACACACACACACACACACACACACACACACACACACACACACACACACACACACACACACCTTCCTCCCACCCCCACATCCATCCATGCCTGAGGGTGTTTTACCTAGCCACTCACTGCAAAATGATGATAGAAATGAAGACATTTTGAGCACTACATTGCAGGACCTGGAACCAATTTAGACATCTACCTTAAACTATGGCTGCCTATTTCCCTTCTTTGTCTTTGTCTTAGTGCGTTTCACTATCTTTATGGGGACCCATCATTGACATAATGCATTCCCTAGCCCCTTACCCTAACCTTAACCATCACAACTAAATGCCTAACTTAACCCTTACCCTAACCTAATTATAACCCTAATCCCCCAACCAAGTCTTAACCTTCAAACAGCCCTTTAAAGTTGTGGGGTCCAGCATTTTGGCCCCACAAAGCTGTCTGGATCCCACAAGTATTCTGTATTCCCGGTTTTTGGACCCCACAAATATAGTTAAACAAGAACACACACACACACACACACACACACACACACACAAACCCACACACAATACCATCTCCTTATTATTGTTATTGATGGCTTAATAATGAATGTTAATACCGCTCTAAGCTATCCATCTGTCATACACATAAACACACTGTTTCAGAATACATCTCACACTTTTACCCTCCTTCTTATTCCAAACGTCTCTTTTACTGCAGCAGATTAATGACTCTGAATCAGACCCTGTAATGTTTGTCTTACTAAAGTTATTCTTCTCTTCTGTCTTTCTTTTCCCTAAAATATCTTTCTCAATTTTTACTGTCAAGCCAAAAAAGTTCAAGTAAACTAATATTGGATGTGTTCCTCTAGTAGATGTTGAAAAGGGAGGATGTCACAAAGAATCCAGCTGCATAAAAAATGTTACTCTTACAAAGTTAGTCTTAGCTATGCTAGTGGCCTTTATGGCTAGCGGCCGTTTGGTCAGTCGGCCACTTCAGTCCAGACTGAAATATCTCAACAACTATTGGACGTATTGCCTTGACATTTGGTACAGACATTAATGTGTCCTCAGAATAAATTGTAACTTCACTCTAGTAATTCCTTAACTTTGCGTTTAGCGCCATCATCAGGTCAAAATTTGAATTTGTCCACTAGTTTGGTTTATGACCAAAAATCTGAAAACATTGCCATCAGTCTCAGTTGAGCAAATGTTATTTAACTGACTAGATGGGAAACGATATAAAGATTATCAGCCCAAAGCTGATAATATGTGTCTATGTGTCTCACAGAGCAGCTAGCATGGCTGTAGACTCTAAGTATTGCTTTAGTACATCCACATTTACTTTAGTAAGATTGAGCATATTATGGAGAATGCTTTTTATTCGGTCTCACTTGCCAATCAATAGTGGAGTTTGAGATTATGTAGGTGGTGCTCATTTCCTTGTTTTTGTTTAGTAAAAGTGACCTTACTGCTCATGCAAAACTCTGCAGTTACATTTTGAAGGCATTTCTTCCTGTGGCTTTGAAAATAATGTGCTTTGAATGGCTGGAAACACTTTTTACATCTCTGCCCACTGTGACCTCTGACCTGGAAGCGGACCTCCTGACTGGCCCGGTGGCTGCTGTTCTCGCTGCTGTCGTTTGACACGACCGACAGGCGTTTCTTATCCTCGACGGCTCGCTCCCTGATGTACGCTAGTCGTCTGGGGCGGCCGAGCTGCAGGGAGAGCAGCGCCTGGAGCTGGGCGCGCTCAATGGAGCCCAACAGGATCATGGACTCTGGGAGACGAGACAGAGAAAGGAGGTGAGGAGAAGAAGAAGAAGAAGAATAGGGAGAAGGAAGAAAGTGGAAGAGAATGGAAGGGGCGTAGAGCAGTTTTGTGGAAGATACAGGTATAGAGAAAGAGAAGATATGGGAGGTGAGAAGAAGGAAGGAAATAAAGAAGGCCAAGGAGGATGAGAAGAAACAGCAAAACGTGTTTTCGGAGAGAAGAGTAACACTGCATGAGATTACAAACACATGTTGCGGCATTGCAGAGAGCTCAGCTGAGTTACATAACAAGAGCCCCAGAATGCAGTGGATGTGTATTAACTAGTGCGTGTATGTGTGTGTGCGATGGGTGTGTGGATAGCAGCTTGCTTGCTTTAAGTAATTGCCTTTGTGACAGTACGTGCTGATTACGTATTTGGTTAAATGCCGCATCTAATTGTTCTTGCACGATTGCATAATTGAGACAGCGTTGGAATACCAAATTTGCACTTCAGTGAGGTGGTGAGTTCAGTGGCATCAGCAAGCTGTGCCCAGAAAATTGTCAATCAATCAATCACTTTAATGAGCATGCCACCGAGGTCGATGGGATTTGTTTTTGGTACAGACTGGAAGGGACACTCAGTCCAACAACATCTGCAACATCGAACACAGACATCAATATTACATCAGACACAGAGATCAGCACACTATCACACACATGATATACTACTGTAACACAATTATTTTTGTATTGTTGTTTTCACAAAGTCTGGTGATTACTCAGGACAATACACTACTTTCTACTTCTTCCTATTGTAAAACATAACATTAAAGATACAGTTTAGGGAGTAATACACTTGTCAATCAAGTTGTCAATTGTAACATCTATCCAAGTTCTTGACTTTCTGCTAAAATTTTCTCAAACTGCATTACACATTAAGCACTAGCACTGTATACAGCCACTTATTGTGGAGAAAAAGTGAAGCCCTAAATGTGTTCCTGAATAATTGTAATTATTTCGGGGTTAAAGCTGCATCATGAGATATTTTATGGCGACGTGGGGCAGCAACCAAGCTGTAAACACAACATTGACAAAGTATGACCTTATAAAGTTGTTTTGGTGATTTGCTTATTTAAACATCCAGCAGACATAAAGATGTAATTAGCATAACTTTGGAAAAACTTGGTTTCTGTACCTGGCATATTTTTAAGTCCAATTATAACTCTTCTTTAAGCTCTACTTTGGTCTCCACCAACTCCAAAGAGAAATATCTGGTTGTTTAGCTCCACTAAGTAGTCTGCTGTTTCACCACGGCAAATTCCACGTAAGTGTTGATAAGATCAGAGTTGTGGGACGGAAAACCAAAACAATGAGCTGATGATATACTGTGAATTATACTAACATAATACAAAGCGGGAAAGTGTAGTGAGTTACTATAAGTATTAATACTTTTACTGTTTGTCTCACCAGTTGATTCCACCAGTGCCAGAGTCTTGAGGTGACCCGTCAGTAGCACATTATGCAGGTCTCTGTAGCTGCAGTTGAGTGTGATGTACCGCACGTCCCGCACCATGATGTCCTCCACACGAATATTATACTTCCTGAGAGGAGAAAACGGAAAAAAGAAAAATAAATTTGAGGTGGAAGATGAGAGGTAGAAGGATGGATCCATTAAAGAATCAAATATTTCCCTGATTAGTCTAAACATATACAATGCTGACTTTTGAAAATTGACAGTGACGGTAATGCTTTGGCAATACTTTTTCTGATAAATTATGATGCCACTAAAGTCAGTGAACTACAATTCCAGCTTGGTAAGTGCAGTTTTCATAAAAAAAAGTTGCTGTGCACGGATCTATAACCACTCTCCTTCATAGCCAACGCTGACAACATCCTTCCTTCAGCTGACCGGTCGATTCAATAATTCAATAATTCAATAACACAATACACTGTCGACACTTGGCCAAGTGTACAGTAGGGGGAAGTGGGTGACATTGTATGAGCAGATCTTGCCCCGGTACACCAGTCATAAACACTCAGCTTTCTCTTCCTGTCTGAGCTTGCCAAAACCTGCAAACATGACAGCATGGCTCCATGGTTTCGGCTGCCAAGCCCTGCAGTCGTGCCAGGACACAGGCTCCGGCCAAGCCTCCGCTTCTTGTTGTGGTAACAACTCAATGCACTAAATGCACTGACCTCGCTTGGAATATAAAGTTAATTTGATGACCATCCACCTCCATCTCCACTTCAATACAACAGAGCACAAAGTTGTTCTAGGTCCATATACAATGGCACCAACAGAATGCTGTGCTACAACAAAGCCTAATAGAAAGGTTATTTATAGGTCCTAATGTAGTGCTGTAATACAACACTAGATAATGTATCAAATGCTCTATTAACAGCATTAAAGGGACAGTTCACCCAAATTACACAAATTATAGAATAATGTTATCTTAACTTCATCGTCAGACAAGAACGTTGAAAGTGGAAGATTTGGCAAAACTCCACATTGTGTTCTATGACAGTTTTTTTGTTTAGATCCAATGTATTTAAGATTCTTCCTACAATATCTACGTTCGGAAACTAGAATATACTAAGTTTAGGGAATTTTTGTCTCCCACATAAAAGTCAAACTTGCTACACTCTTCTCCTCAAAGGCATTCATGACGTTAAACTCGTGAACACATGAAAAGTGAAAGAGCTTGAATTAGATTTTAGAATTAGATGTTCAAATCCTGCATATTGTACATTCTTACCACTGGACACTTGGCTAATCACTACATGAAGTGGTCGCGCTTGTTGGATTGTCAGTTTCAGTTACAAAAATCTTCAGACACAATTTTTTCTAAAACTCCAAATGAAAAATCTTATTATTACTTCTTGCATTACAATATATACATATGTACCAAATCACACATGGATAAAAGGTTGAATCACTACTGCTTTCTATCAGTCAGTGATAGAATTTAAAAAAATATATACGTAAAAAGAACCTTTTAAAAAAACATTCCCTTAAAGATGGATTGGCAGCCTCTTTTCATTTACTCGTGGATCTGAGAGAATAACGTAATGCATGCCTCTGAACTGGCCTCAACCACTACCAAGACAAATTTCCCTCGGGATATCACATATAGTTGATGAAATCTGATTGGTTTCTTCTTAATTTAACCTTCCTCCCTGCAAGGCTCGGAAATACATCTGATCAGTTTGGGGAATCTTGCTTTAAGCCTGAGCTTATAGATTTTCAGCCAAGATATAGGGTTATAAATCCAGGCATACAGCTCATCAATATTGTGTAGAGTAGTCTGGAGAGGCTCAGGGCATTTATATGTGTGTGTGTGTGTGTGTGTGTGTGTGTGTGTGTGTGTGTGTGTGTGTGTGTGTGTGTGTGTGTGTGTGTGTGTTAATGGGGATGTATGTAGGGGAAGCCAATAAAAGGAAGCTTGTAATGAACCAAAGAAAATATGATCATCTCCTGTGGCTTTGCTGACAGACAGACAGACAGACAGACAGACAGACACAGAGTGATGTTATGTAATTGTTCCCACATGTTTTAAAATGTCACTCCAATGCTGACAATGGATCAAGAGACATGAAATAAGACTTGTCTGAATAAAAGGGTGGAAGAGGTTTAATATGTGCTAATGGTTATGATTAGAGAGTGGGTAAAAGCATGCCTGTATTGGAAATATATATGATCTCTGTGTGTGTGTGTGTGTGTGTGTGTGTGTGTGTGTGTGTGTGTGTGTGTGTGTGTGTGTGTGTATGTGTATGGTTGCGTGGGTGTAAGATGAATGAGGAGCCACCTGGGACATTCACACACTCTTCTGAAATGCTTTCATATACCGTACTGAAAAATTATATTCTCACATACTATACTGAAACCTCACACACAACTAAAACACTCTCATGAACACTAGTGAAATACTCACAGTTTCAGTAGTGTTTATGAGAGGGGTTCAGTATTGCGTGTGAGAGCATTTCAGCATTGTTTATGAGAGCGTTTCAGTTGTGTGTGTGTGAGGTTTCAGTATAGTATGTGAGAGTATAATGTTTCAGTAGTGTGCATGAAAGCATTTCAGTAGAGTGTGTGAGAGCATTTCACTTATATGTGTGTGAGGTACTGTAATTTTCAATAATGTCCCAGATGACCCCTCATAAAATAACTTCCACTTTTGAGTAAAAAACACATTCAGCTTGGAGGGGGCTATGCTACCTACAGTCTCACCCAGCCTCCCCACCCCTCCTTCGCTCTCATATGCTGCAGTAATATAACACACACAAACACACACACATGCACACACATAAAGTCCTGGTGATGGAAACTAGTTTGAGAGGCAGACGGGTTAAAAAAGAAGTTAGTGAAGTATGGAGGGAAGAAGGAGCTTTCTGCATCATGACTCAAGTTCATATTGGGTATGTTATCAAATATAGATAATTCAAGATTACATTTTTGTGTGGGTATTTGTGTGTGTGTAGACTGAATGTTTATACATAAACACATGCATACAAACACACAGGGGAAATTCCTGACAGTTTTCTCAATCATCTTTACGCCTCGCCAACTTTTAACATTTCGAAATGTATGTCATTATGTCAGGAAAATGTTGTCTTTTGATGATAGATGATCACGTCATGATGTATTTTAACTTAGCATGCATGCACAAACACTCAATCTCTCTCACACACAAACACCCACACACACACACACACACACACACACACACACACACACACACACACACACACACACACACACACACACACACACACACACACACACACACTTTCTGACAGCTTCTCAATATCTTTAGTCCTGGGCAACTTTTAACATTTGGTTACTTTGTGTTTATGATTAAGCAGAAATGATTTGATTGTGCGTTGATGATTGATGATCATCACATATTGTAATGACATACCAACAGACAGAGGATTTTTTCACGTTTTCCTGATTAAATTTCTGATTCAATTCACTTGAATTTGCTTCAATCATTAATATTTTATGAAGAAAAAACAGTTGTATTCCTCACATTCTTCTTTCTTGTCAAAAACTGGCGCCTACATTACCCACAATGCAATGCTAACAGTTTGGTCGGGGATTCAGATGCATTATGCTAGTAGCTAGTCAAGCTGCTAGCCTCAAGCAGAGATAAGGAGCATGCTACAGCTGCTGGTAAGCTCACTTCTTTAAACTTTTTTTCACATGCAGTAGTACTCCCAAAGACCTGTAGCCAGACTTTGATGTATAAAATCGTTGGAGTTTGTCTTCAACAATGTAAGGACATTTTTAATCTCCAGACCAGAGTCCTGCATGACTTCAGTTTACATACCCATACCGCCCTGCACAAGCACAGCTCAGTACCAGAATAAATCTGTTAACGCAATTAAAATTAATATGTACCTGAGGCTACTGATGATGGCAAATTTGTTGTTTATTGTTTATTAAAAGGATCCCCATTAGCTGATACCGTAACAGTCAGCTACTCTTCCTGGGGTCCACACTAAACACACAATACATACCCATTACATCACAGAAATCCCATTGCAAGAATACATGTAAAATCACATCAATATGCAATAGACGCCCACATACATACACATGCAGGTGTACACCCGCGAACATACACACACATACATTTCCCTTAAAAATTGTTTTTGTGCCATATATGAAATAGATAATTTAAAAGCAGAGCTGGAGCATGAGAATGACGAAGCCAGCTTGGATGACAACGGTTAAAATACCGTCCAAGTAGAGGTCCTAGGAGAAATTAGGACTGACAAGGGACCTTACATAGTTATCTCACCTGCCTCGACCTTACTGCTATAAACATGCAAGTAGTTTTCCTGGCTAAATTTCCAACTTGGGAAGCCAGAAGATCTTACAAGCATTATACATTCTTGGAAAACCTTGTTTAATGTCGAAAAACTATGAAAATGTAATCCAAGTTGTAATAAAAAAAGTATTATCCTTTAAAGCAAGTATTTGCACTTATTAACATCATACTATTAATGACCCTGAAAGACATTGGGAGCTTGCGTGGCCGTTACTGTGCTTGTGTCCACAGTGTTTTAAGTGTTTTCTGCATTATATAATTAGCCAATAGATAATAACCAACTATGCAACAGCTCATTGAAAACACGACTGATATTACACACAGCTTTCTCTCTTTTCTTTATTCTCTCAGACACACACACAAACACAGGCAGGACAGGAGAGTGAGGATGGGATGGAGAGGCCATAAGGTTGCAGTGGATAATAAGGAGAGATAGATGAGAAGAGAGCAGCAGAGAAAGCGTGAGAGAGGAAAAGATAACGAAAAGATGGATAGTGTGGGTCAACTGAGGTCCTGATGTAGAAAGGGAACGACTCAAGCAGCAGAGAGAGACGCAACTCTTTAGGGGATGACCACAGACAATGATGAACATATGGAGGATGAAATGAAAAATGTCCTCATTACTCCCAATTTGTGGATGATGCATCCAAACTATTATCTCCACCTAATGATTTGCCAACATCCATAACAATAATTGTTTCCAAACAATTAAATGAAAAGTGCTTCTGTGTGGTTTCACTGTGCTCAGAGGACATGAAGCAGCTGGTTATCCCCTTCAGTATTGTGTGGTTGGTATAAATTAATAATGGGAGCGAAAGCAATTAAAAGCCATATAATGGTGAACCATTGAGCCAGGCACTTCCACCCTTGTTTGTATTTTTGTAAAGCAAAATCCTCTGTGATTCCAGATGTACTCTGAAAGCACAAAGGTTTGCTATGTGGAGTTCAAACACCTACATCAAAAGCAATATTTAAAACCATTAAGACTCACTGTGCACTCAGCTTTACCTATTAACACATCATAAGACTGGCAACATTTATACAGTAAGCCATTAGGTGACTAATTAAACTTCCACAATTAAATAAATAAACCCCTGCAGAGCAAACAAACAAAAACCTTCAACAACAGAGAGAGATTAAATAGCCAACATGGCATGATGACATGCTTAAGTTAGCATGTTACACAAAATGGAATAGGCTTCATGTTACCATACTCACTACAGTTGATGCAAACAAACCAGTTGAAAGTTACACATGAACCCCATGGGTAGCATTTTTACATTATGATGCTAACAATATCATGCTACTAAGTTAAACGGTAGCATGTTAACATGTAAAAATGTTGCCTGTGGGCTAAGTGAAGTTCAGCTAGCATACTGTAGCTCTCTCCAAAGGTAACAAAATCTGTCTACTAGCATCTCTAAAGCTCACTAAGTAACATGTTATACCTTGTTTGTTTAATCCATCTTTGGTCTAAGCTTAGCTAACTGGCTGTAGCTATATTTACCATGGAGGTATAAGAGTAATATCGATATTTTTATCCAAATAAATGCCGGAGTATTCCTTTAAATGACACATATACCCACATAATGTCTCTTGAAAAATAAAGTGGAGCACTGCAGATGAGTTGTGTCATGTTGCATTGATAGGGTGAGCAGACGTCCCGGTTTGACCGGGACAGTCCCGATTCTGAGTTGTGTGTCCCGAGTCCCGACAAAAGCCTGTAGGGACACTAAAATGTCCCGGTTTACACCAACCACTATGAAATTGTCCCGGTTGTCAGCGATTACATAGCCGACGTGGTCTTATTATAGCCCGATCATTAACTAAACCCATGTAGAAAGAATAATAAAGCGTCCAGCGTATGATTTTAACAGTGTGTGTGTGTGTGTGTGTGTGTGTGTGTGTGTGTCAGTCAGTCATAGTGGTCTGAGTCTGCATAATCTGTGCAGCCAGCATTACAATGTATATTTGTAAACATTGTCGCAATGCCTCTTCTTATCTATATTTCAAAAGCAGAGAGATTCCGTTCAAAAAAATGTAGGTCTCCTTTGTCAGTTCGCCATGTCTCTACTGGGCACAAATGCTCCGTTGAGCCGGTCTTTTCGCTCATGAACAACACACAGACTGACGAGAGGAACAGTATGACCATTCCCACCTTAAAGATGCTACTCGTCACACGGGCCAATTTTGCTGACACCTGTGCGCAATTTCACAGTAGGCTTTCAGCCAACAAATTGATTCTTCAGCAAATTCACTCCTCTATAAATGAATGAATGTTTCCAATAGGGAAGCTATCTGCTCTATCAAATGAGATTACATACGTGTGTGTGTGTGTGTGTGTGTGTGTGTGTGTTGTTGGTTAGAATAACACTGGTAACACTTTACGGTAAGAGTACATGAATTATCATGAATTCATGCATGCATTAATTGATGTAGTCCTATGTAGATATTATGCATTATCTAATTAATGATTTATGTGTTACTGCATTCCTTAATATCCCATGAATCATCAGGAATTGACGTGTTCATAGTCATTCGTGACCTCATACATGAACAACACAACTAAAGCATTAGGTATGTGGGCACATCATTATGAATTATTAAGCATGATCATGATTAATTATTTTTCTGCAAAAAAATGTGGTCATCACTGCGCAAATTCTGGTTTGAACACAACTTGTGCATAATGATGTACCCACCTTACCTAATGCTGTAGTTGATGTGTTGTTCATGCATGAGGTCATGAATGAGAGGCTATGAACTCATGTCAATTCCTGATGATTCATAAGATATAAAGGAATGAAGTAACGCACAAATCATGAATTAATTCATCCATGAATTCATAATTCATGTACCCTTACCATAAAGTGTTACCATAACTTTAGTTCAAGCGTGTGGCAGCAGTTCCAAATAATTTGTTTAGTGCCATGCAATGAAAAATACCTTTTCACAAAGTTTTTCACAAGTTCAATGGGTGCATTT
Organism: Sander lucioperca; assembly: GCF_008315115.2. Classification (NCBI taxonomy): domain Eukaryota; kingdom Metazoa; phylum Chordata; class Actinopteri; order Perciformes; family Percidae; genus Sander; species Sander lucioperca. The sequence continues at coordinate 44,501,341 of NC_050177.1, forward strand.
TCCAAAAGAATGCTTTAATTCTGAAAAATAAAGTTGGTCCCACACGAAACTCACTCAATGTCTTTTAATATTATTTCTTAGATATGTAGGCTACATACCAAGAAAATTCATGAATATTAACTGAGATACCCCATTATGTTGTGAGCAGTAGGCCTACGTGTGCTGTTGGCAAAATTATGTCTAATCTGTCTGTTTCTATGTCTGACCTGGGCTGGCACATTTTCACGTTACAAAGCGCGTGCGTGCACGAGCACTACGGTCACGTGCAGTGTCCCGGTTTTAGTTCCGGGAAATCTGGTCACCCTATGCATTGAACAATATAGAATGCTGATGCAGAAATATAGCTTAAGGTTATGTTCACACTTACTTACTTACGTCTTTTTTGACAAGGGAAAGTTGACTAGAGCACTTTTGTAGTAAAAAAAGAAGCTGGCAGCGTTTTGGTTCCAAAAAGCAGGCAAGAGCATTTTTTGTTGCTATAACAACAGCTACTGCTACAGTATCCCAGAGCGCTATGTGGAGCGATGCAAACGTTAGATAAAAAAAAGCGGTGGAGCGAGCTAGAGAAAGAACAGAGAGAGAGAGACTGGTGCTGATAACGTTCCATAAAACAAAGATGATAAAAACTAGAAAATGCATTTCCTGCAGAAAATGCGTGGGAATGCTGAATAGCTGAATTGCTAAAGCTAAACTGGATGAATAGCTTAAATCAGTAAGAAGAAGTTGAAGTAGTGAGAATAGTTGAAAAAGTGGAAATCGGTAGAATGAGTATGAATTTCATTAAAAAGTTGAATAACACCACTAATGTATAAAATAATTAATTTTTATTTTATCTGAAATTATGAATCAGTATGGAAAACTTACAAATGCTGTGAGAAACATTGATGAAAATGCAGAAATATGGAACAAATTGTTTGAAAAATCTCAAATGCATTGCCCTACACTGCTGAAATACTTGGAAGTTGGAAGCTGAACTGCACATAAGTTAAGAGCTGAAATACATTTGTAGAAAAGCTGGAAGCTAAACTGTAATACTGTCAAAAGTGGAAGTTTCAATGAATTGACTAAAAAGACGTATTATCAGCCATATCCATTGCATAGAACAAACAAGCAGAAAGAGAGAGAGAGGAAAAAGAGAGGAAAGATAAAAGGAGAGGAAAAAAGAAAGCAACTTTCAATAGCTATATATGTCAGTAGTAACACACCTTTGGAGCGATTATAGGTTAAGTGTTTACTTTAGGGACACATTGATTGATGTACCTCAGTGGGCTTTAAACCCGGCTCTCCCACACGACAGGCATGTGTCATATCCACTACACCATCACCATCACATGTGGATGATGTTCCTTCAGCTCTAATGTGTGTGTATATGTGTGGCTGTGTGTGCGGACGTGTGTGTGTGTGTGTGTGTCTGCGTATGTGTGTTGGTGTGTGTCTGTGTGTGTGTGTGTGTGTCTGTGTCTGCGTATGTGTGTTGGTGTGTGTGTGTGCGTGTGTGTGCGTGTGTGTGTTTGTGTGTTTGTGTGTGTGTGTGTGTGTGTGTGTGTGTGTGTGTGTATGTGTGAAAATTGTCAGAGTTGGAAGGTAAACTGCATTACCTAAATAAGTGAAGAGCTAAAATACATTGTTAGAAAAGCTGTAAGCTAAACTGTAATACTGTCAAAGATGAAAGTTGAAATGAATTGCCTGAAAAGGCTGAAAGACTGCTGATGCTGTCTGTGAAAGTGTTGTCATGGTGACGAGTGTTTGTAAACATCCTTTGATCTGTTAACGACCGTGTCACCTGCTGTTAAACTGCACCACACCTGCTAATGCTAATGAGCGAGAGACAGTGTGAGAGAACCCTTCAAACAAGCCTTAATAAATCCATAACAGTACATGCTATCGAAACAACGACTTCACCGTTAGAGACACACAACCTTTGTGAACGTATTCATGTAAAATTTATGTTGATAAACTTAAAGATGTGGGCATATCAGCAATTTCAAAACGTGGTTCGCTCTGCGTTTTGCTCAGAAATGTGGAGAATGTTAAACAGGGCAGTGAATGGAGGGAGATGTGGAACTCTTGTCATTTGGAAGCTCATTGAGCCAAAAGTATAAGGCATATCGCATAACACATTGGCTGAAACTAGACAAAAATACCTACGTTTTGATGTATAGATTGTGTATGACAAGTAGATATTGTGGGCGTGAGAGCAATTTATAGAGAGGGGACAAAGATAGTTTTTTTAAGGCTTTGTGCTCTAGCGATGATATCATCCACTCTAGCTGGCGCCATACACACTCACTAGAAACACAGAAAAATCCTGAAATGATCACTAAACTTAAACAGCTTTTTCACAAAAACTGTAAAAGATATCAAACTGAAAAGATATAGCCTAATACCTGAAGTTTTCGTGAACATTTTAAAGTTTTTGTGTTTGGCGTCTGTAGGTGAAAGTATGGAGGGGCTGAAAATTTTGGGAGCGGAAGAAGATTTGAAGGATTTGAAGCATGCTCTCATTGACTTCAATGTTTAAAAAAAGTGTTAAAAAGCTTAATATTTAAAAAAGTATAAATAGAAAAAAAGTTGAAGAAGTCCCATCATTAGCTGAAAGAGCTGAACATTTTAAAAGTTGAATGGTTTTAATAGCTGAACGTATGCAGAAGTTACAGAGAGCCAAAAAACGTACGGAAGAGGGAATAAGTTTATAAAGAACAGAATAACAATAGTTGGAATGCTGTTGAACAGCATTCCCACTAATAATAATAAATAAAACCTGAGTCTACAGAGAGAGAAAGTCCCGGTGCTGTGGAAAACATCCTGTCTCATACCAGTGCCCAAAATAAGAAGCCCGGTGGAGATGAATGACTACAGGCCAGTGGCGTTATCCCACATCATGAAGACTGTGGAGCGGCTGCTTCTCCGCCACAAAAAACCACAGGTTGCACAGGAATTAGACCCCCTTCAGTTTGCCTACCAGGAACATATAGGAGTGGAGGATGAGGTCCTCTTCATGTTGCACCGGGCCTACGCCTATCTGGATGTGCCTGGTTCCTATGTAAGGATCATGTTCTTTGATTTTTCAAGTGCATTTAACACCATCCAGCCCCTCGTACTGAGAGACAAGCTCGTACGTATAGGGGTGGCCCCCTCCTTGACCACCTGGATAATGGACTACTTAACATCAAGGCTGCAGTTTTTTCAAGTTGGGAAAGTGTGTTTCTGGGTCGCTAGAAAGCAGTATGGGGGCTCCACAGGGGATGGTTCTGGCTCCGTTTCTGTTCACTTTGTATACATATGACTTTAAGTACAACTCTTGAGTCCTGCCACATTCAGAAGTATTCGGATGATACGGCTGTTGTGGCATGTGTGTGAGGTGGATGGGAGGAGGAGTACAGGTTCCTTGTGGAGGACTTCTGTGACTGGATCAATAGGAACTGCCTCCTCCTGAACACCACCAAGACTAAGGAGATGGTGGTGGATTTTAGGAAGTTAAAGCCAACCTGCCAGCCGGTCTGCATAAAGGGGGAGGCCATTGAGGTTCTGCAGACCTACAAGTACTTGGGTGTGCTCCTGGACAGCAAGCTTGACTGGTCCGCTAATACAGATGCTCTGTATAAAAAGGGGCAGAGCCGTCTCTTCTTCCTCAGGAGGCTCAAATCTTTTGACGTTTGTAGCGACTTGCTGCACATGTTTTATCCGACTGTGATGGCGAGCGTCCCGTTTTATGGTGCAGTTGGTTGGGGAGGCAACAAAACAGCAGACGACTGGACAAGCTGGTCAAAAAGGCCAGCTCAGTGCTGGGCAGAAGACTGGACTCATTAAGAACTGTAGTAGAGGGGCGTGCATGTAACAAACTGTACACCATAATGGATAATGACAACCACCCCCTCTACAACGTCCTGGCTGGACAGAGGAGCAGTTACAGTGAGCGACTGCTCTCGCTGCACTGTAGGACAGAGAGGTTCAGGAGATCCTTTGTCCCCCCCCTTGTGTGCAGTAGTTGTGATTATGCTGCACTTATTCTGTTTTTAACTCTCTTGTGTATGCATTTGCATTGCATTTATTTATTTATTTATTATGGGGAACTGTTTTGTGTATGGGAATGTGTGTTTATGTGTGAGCTGCTGGACACTCAAATTTCCCCGCTTGGTCATCATGCATTTTCTGAATTGACTTTTTCTCTTGTTTGCACATATGATGTTGTAATTTAGTTTGTCAATTATTAGTTGTGTTATGTTTAATAATCATCATTTGCAATATTAATATTGACAAACATTTAGTTTTCCGTTCTAAAACAACATACTGGGCCCTATCTTGCACCTGGCGCAGCGCAAAGCAAAGCCCGACGCAAGTGTCTTTGCTAGGTTAAGACCGACGCAGTTGTCAATTTCCCGTCCAGCGCCCACATCATTTAAATAGCAAATGCACCTGCGCCCATCTTTGCGCCCACGGGCGTACTGGTCTTACAGGGAGGTGTGTTCAGGTGAATTCTTGGCGTATTGCTATCTTGAGGCAGCTGGAAGTAATCGTGTCATTGACCAACAAAAACCTGGTCTAAAGCACACAAACATGCTAAAGATTACAAATAAAAATATTACGGTGCAAATCCGCCATCATAATAGCAATGCGCCAAGGTACAAACGCGCCTGGCAATGGGAATGGGAGATGACACTCTGATTGGTTTATTGCATGTTACGCCCAAAACACACCTATGAATTAATGAAGACACTAAGTACAACCCTTTTGAACCATGCGCCCGGCGCACGGACCCTTTTTTCCACCGTCAGTCTAGCAAAAGTGGATTTGGACACGCCCTAAACGCACCTGCGCCATGCGCTTCACGCCGTGCGCTTAGATCGTTAAAATAGGGCCCAATAAATGTGATGTAATGCTATTTGTGATGATAAAAGGTGTGCTTGTGTCTCTCCAGCATGTTTCACTGTACATACTCGTGGTGTCCCCAGCCCAGCTCTGGGAGGTAGGGCAGCTTCTTGATCCTGATGATTGAGTCATAGAGAGAGGGCTGCAGGGACTGTGCCACGGCGTTGGCCAGGATCACTGCTATCATCACCGGCAGGATGTGGGAGATCTGGCCAGTCAGCTCGAACACGATGACTGCGGTGGAAACCGTGTGGGTGACCGCACCTGACAAGGCCGCCGCACCTTTGGGTGGGGAAGAGCACAGTCAGATGAGCGAAAGAACAGAGAAGCATGGCAGAGATGCAATTGTTTAGATCAGTGGTTTTCAAGGAGGATCTAGTGCTAAATAAAGGGGGTCCTTGAGGGGGTTTCAGGGGCATCATCCATCAAAATAAAAATAAAAAAAACAGTTTAATATTACCATGATTTCAAAAGGCAATACATAGTTTTACTATCCCATATATAATAGAGAGAACAATACCAATGAATCAAGATCTTGACTAGGTGCTGATATTCCTCACTTTTAAACATAACTTCCCACCAGACCTGCTAATGCCTGAAAACAGGCAGTCTCAATAATCGAGAATAGTGCCAAGAGTACTCAAAACACATTCTGTCTCTATCAACATATCAAAATGACTATGCTAATCATGGGTTGCTGTTTCATCATCAGTATAGATGGTCATACAGGTTAGTTATGCTAGTAACATAGAAGAGTAAACAATAGCAATATTTCTATAAATCTGTTCAATACTACTGAATTTACTGTACAGCATTACAGATCCAATCCCCAAAACCACACTTCAACTTTGGAAATCAATATACTCAAAGATTCTTCAAGTAGTCTTCATCCTGTTTTCAGTTTTGTGGACCAGACACAGCACTCTCTTATTTATCTACTCTCAGCCCAACACACCAAATTCACATTCCTCTCCACAAAATATTCCCTCATACGCCCATAAGGCGAAAATCGACTTATTCGGGTAGTTCAATACAAAAGGGAACCTCAATATTTCCCCCCAATAAAGTGTTTTGAAAAGAGCAATATAAAAGCTGCATCAGGACGGACAGAGTAGCATAGGGCGAAATGAGCCTTCACTGCTCAACAGAGCAAAATGGATGGAGTCCAATCCAATAAATGAGATGAAAAAAAAATCATAGAGCCTGAAAGCATTACAATAAAGTGAAAAGAGAGAGGAGAGTGGAGAGAAACAGATGGTGGGTGAGCGAGTCTACAATGGCTGGTTTCATTGTTCTTTCCTGTAACTTAATTAAGCCTGTGTTTGTCTGCCTATCCTCCTCACGTAAATGCTACTGCTCCCTCTCCCTATCCTAACATTTAGTCCTTAAAGCGAGCTCCGCTGTGAGATGAAAAAAAAGGCTTGTATAGGGCTGAGTCATCAGCTACAGTGCACCACAACATCAGTTGCTCAGAAAAACTGCCGTCACAAACCTGAAGCAGTGGCATAATCAGCATGGCTGTCAACAAGTAGCCCAGTGGAAGGACTCACAACACTGCATCTCATTAGACACGCAACTTCATTAGGGATGGAAGTGACGTGGTTATGAAGGGACAGCTGTTGTTTACAAGTACATAGGCCAAAAACATCAAGATAAAGTGTTTTTTGTTCATAAAAATGAATACAAAGAATAAGAACAGTAGCCCCGTCTGATTGTTTGCGTGTTCCACCTGTTGGATAAAACCAGAATCTTATCTGATCTACTTTAACCTGCTTGTGAGTACCCCTTACTTAACCATCGATGCTTCTCTTTCTTTAGACTTAAAATGATAAATAGGCCAGTCTGATAGATCAACCAATATTAGCTTATTGCAGAGATATCAGTGTCAGCGTATAGGCTATGTTACCAATAGGTAACAAGAAATGTAGTAGTATGTGAATGGCAAAGATATGTTTAAGGTCATTTAGAAACAGTGGCCCTCATTTACGAAATTAATGTACGACAGAAAATAAGCGTAAAACCTGCGTACAGTCATCTCCACGCAAAGCTTGGCATTTATCAATATGGACGTGAGCGGAGGCTACGATCAAAGAGTTTTAGATGTACTTTAAAGCTCTTAACAAAACCTGGACAAAAATTGAGCTTTTGAGGTTTAGGCTTATTGTAGTTACTACTACCTAGTAATTTATGATGTAAGTATTACTGTACTGTATAGGCCTACAGTAAATGTATACAGTAAATACTGTATACATTGGAAACATAGTTCATGACATTCGTGTTTCTTTGATATTTTATTTTCCAACAACAGGAGTCAACTGCTGCTGGACTGAACATCCCAAGCACCCCTTGCATCCGTATCATGGTTATGTAGTCTGTATAATATTTAGGCATGCATGTTATGGATTTCATTTACTCTTATTCCTACTCTTTACTGTTAACTCTTACTCTTTACTCTTACTTTTTACTCTTTACTCTCTGTCCAAGTCAATTTAAGCTGCATGCTTAAAAATACTTATACTTCATCCAGTGTAGATGTAGTGGAGTAAAAGTCCTGATAAATATAAAAACCTCCAAAAAACTACTTAAGTACAGTAACTAAACTTAGCTAAGACAATTGGGACACTTTTTCTTTGTTTTTTGCAGTCAAAGTTAAAAAATAAATTAAAATTTAGGATGAGGAGGGTTTATGAGCTGCTGTAGGATGAGGAGGGTTTAATAGTTACTGTAGGATGAGGAGGGTTAATTAGTTACTGTAGGATGAGGAGGGTTCATTAGTTACTGTAGGATGAGGAGGGTTTAATAGTTACTGTAGGATGAGGAGGGTTTGTTGAACAAAGGCCACACCACTCGTAAAAAGAATAATATAAGGTAGCCAGATTTAAATAATTATGTTTGCAGTGGTTTTCTGAAGTGGATGTGCATTGTTATTCTTTTTTTTGTTAATATTTTCTATCTTCTAATATCTAAGTTAATCTATGTTTAAGGTGATCGACGATTTAAGATTGCTGTCGATCAGGAAGTGGTCAATGACCATATCAACTCCCTCATTGTGGCCCTGAGCTACGCTTTCTCTTTGTTTTATGTATTAAACATAAAATACCCAAAGGAGATGTCAATCACCCTGGAATTCATACAAAGGTAAGCAACTGTTTGTTTATGTTTTGAAATGTTATGTATAGAGCATATTGTGTTGCTGTTTATTAAGTTGGACATTGTAAATACACTCACCAGACACTTAATTAGGTACATCCGTGCAATATAATATACATTTCTTCTTTTACAAGGCTTTTACATTTTCAGTTTTTGTTGACATTGTCAGAAAGGTGATGATTATACTTTGTTTATTATTGAGGTCATAGTGAATGTTCGTGGTGTACTTTAGTGCATTATATTGAGTGTTGTCCTTATACTTCATACATTTTTAATGGTCGATCAAAAATATATACTAAAATATATAACAGCTGTGTAATACCTATATATATTTTTGATGGACCATTAAAAATCAAACTGTGACATCCATCAACCTTTGGAGTGGACATTCCTTTTGTCTGATCAGTGTGCAAGCTTTTCCTGCTTTCTTCTGGACCCTGGAGTTTAACCATACATTGAGGAGGACAAACTTTTAGGAACACTTTTCTTGCACTCCAGTCCACCAGCACCACCCACTACAACCTCAGTAATAAACATAAAGTATAATTATCACCTTCACCTATCACCTCTGACAGAGCTGTTGTGTTGGATTGCATTAGATTTTCTAATATTGCACCTGTCAATACAGAACGAAATATTCTGTAGCCTATTTTGCCATCAATACTGCAGACGTTGTCTTTGCTGTAATCAAATCAGTATATATTTATCTTTAACATGGTATTTCATTTTATCAATGGGAAACATACATGTGTACAGACAAGGCTAGCAGCAGCAGCGCCGCGTCAGACACATTTCTGGTGTGAAAAGACATAGAAACATCCACGCAGCCGCCACACAGCTGACACGCAACAGAAACGCCACGCTCACGCCACGCAGCCAGTGTGTAACTGGCCTAAGACGTTTTTCAGCTGACAAACTCACATGACTGAGATGCAAATGGCAACCATTTGAAACATTAAGTCGTAGCATTATTAATGCAATAGCTGAATTGGAAAGTATTAAGTATGGCAATTTGATCACTTCATGGTCAATTTATTTCTCCCCAATTAAGACCAGCCGATTTTCAGCTGATGGGTCATGACAGGTGACTGGCTGATCAGTCTCTATCAGATTTTTAACCAGATTATTAATGGATAAAATGATTTACAAATGTTAATTTGTTCTAGTAGTTGTCCTGTAATGGAACAATACTCAAATTGGATTTACGAGGATTTTTCCATCTCAACTTGGTCTGCATGTTACTCTGTCAGTTTCATTCATTTCATTACTTGTGTAGCTAAAAAAAAAAATCAATTTCTTTTAGAGTTTTCCTGGGAATAAATCCTGAGCGAGGGTCAAAGGCCGAGAAGAAGCGGACCAAACACCAGCACATTCCTCCAAGACTGCTGAAGTTCCTGTTTGAACTAAACAACTTCGAGAATCCATGGATGGTAATTTGAGCTGCTTTGCCATGTATTTGGAAATGTTTAAAAGAAAGTTGAAAAGCTGTTTTACTTGTTTGTGACCACCTTTTGGTGCAACACCATTATTTCATGTTATTAATGAATGTATCGTTGTTTACTCTGTTTGTTGCTATTTAAACAATCTTCTACAAAATGAACACTTTTTAATGGTGCTTTGCACATAGTTCAATGAATTGTCATTGAATGTATTGTTTTAGTCTGTTATGTGTTTAAAGCTATACAAAACATTGAATGAACTAGGGATGCCCCGATCACTTCATAATCTTCCTCTCCATTCGCCTATGAACAAATATTGGAATTCTCAGATCTCATATGATGATCCATTGGGCCATCCCTAGAATGCACTTTATGAATCATAGTTTTAATGTTTTAAATTTGTTTTATTCTGTTTGTTGCTGTTTTAAAGCAAAAAGTCTGATCCAAAACATGGTGTTTTGCATATTGTTAAAATAATTCGTAAAAAACTTGCACTTTTATGCATATCCTTCATGGCATAAAAAATAAACATGTTCAATTTATATATATTGTGGTGATTGTATCTGATCATGTTGCTGTATTAGATGTTTAGTTATTTTAACTCATTACATTACATTGTTCTGGTGATGGATACCATTTGTCATTGTATTTTAGCATTAGAGTGGAAGAACATGTTTATTTACCAGAAAATGTAGGCTGCTACTGACTATTCAGAATTTTATGTTTCAGATTTAAAGAAACTGTCCATAGAAATGGTACAGATTTTTCCGTGGTGAAGACATTTCTTGGTAGCAAATGCTACTAAGGGTATACTGTAAATCTACGGAATTATCCGTTCTAGGATTAACAGAAGTGTCTGTGAATAAACAGAGAATATACTATAAATCTACGGAATAATCCGTTTTAGGATTAACAGAAGTGTCTGTGAATAAACAGAGAATATACTGTAAATCTACGGAATTATCCGTTCTAGGATTAACAGAAGTGTCTGTGAATAAACAGAGAATATACTGTAAATCTACAGAATTATACGTTTTAGGATTAACAGAAGTGTCTGTGAATAAACAGAGAATATACTGTAAATCTACGGAATTATCCGTTCTAGGATTAACAGAAGTGTCTGTGAATAAACAGAGAATATACTGTAAATCTACAGAATTATACATTTTAGGATTAACAGAAGTGTCCGTGACATTAACGGATAAATTCCTGGTAATTTTCTGCCAGGACTTTATCCGTTTTTTTACGGATTTTTTTTTTTACAGTGCTTTTGACATTTGTATTTTTAAAGCCCATGCTGTGTTGCAGCACAATGCTTCATTAAAATGTGTTTTTGATGAATTTGTTTTGTAACTTCTCACTTTGCTGCTTCAGTCATGTGTCTAGCATAAAATTGATCATCTTATCATCGCCGATTTTCTCCATGCAAAACATTTCATTTTGCTTTCACAAAAAATTACCCATTTTCCTTGTCAGTAATTTGATCATAAGAAGTTGGTTTACATTATCTGAGTATAATTAAAGTTTCCACAAAAAAAACTAAATTAAAGAGTTGCTATCAGTCCCGTGTTGGAAATCTACATTTTAGTTTGGCATAATTAAGCAACTGTTAAGCAAACTCAACATTTCTTGCAGTTGCTTCACTGTAAAATCCTAGTGAAAACTCTCATATTTTCTCAATTTTCATATTTATTTGTTAATTATATCAAGTGCATCATACTGAAATTTTGTATCTAATACAGTTAAATCAAACAGAGATGAAACAAGGCTGAGACTCATGTAACTAACAGAAATACAAAGTACTGACAAGGCTAAAATTACTATTTCTTAGCAGAAGTTTTAAATTATGCAATAAGTTACATTTTCAACTTCCAAAACGTTTAAAGGTGCACTATGCGTTCCTGCATGGTTTCAGCGCGATTTCATTTTTATCTCAAATCGTAGGCATCTGTCCTTGATCCGCTAGCTGCCTGCCCCCTGAAAACACTGTGAAAAAGCCCGGTCTTGGGAGACAACACAGGGGTCGTAAACGTCAAACAAACACTAGGGGGACAGGATAGGCAACAAAATAAAACAAACACGTTCCAGCCAATCACCGACAACATGGTTGGGGGAGGGGGTTAGTGACAGTTAAGCTGCAGACACACTGACCAGACAGCCGACCCTCGGCAGAAAAGGCAGTTGGACTGATCAGTCTCCCCGAGTTGGTCAAAAAAGTGCTTTGGAACACACCAAAGCGACGAGACATAATACGTCTCCATAACAGCAGGCGGCACTAATCTGTATTGTCGCCCAAAAATGAAAACCGGCAGCTGATTGGACGAACGCGTCACATGGGTCTGGTTTCTCCGGAAATTCAAAGACAGACTGTCATGGTGGCTTGTTCAGAATATAATCTCATATTGTACTAAAATAGTCCACTGAAACGTGTTTCTGAAAACATTTTAAGCGAGAAATAGGCCTTGCAGTTGCTGAATCTGTCTTAATTTCAGATCGTCAAAGGTCAGTGTAAAAGATTTTTGTCAGATTTTGAGAGACTCTAGTCACACTCATTCCGCTCCCCGTTTCCGGGTTAGCACTCTACCAATCAGATGGGTCATTTGAGTCCGACTGCCGGCAGTGCCCGCCCCGCCGATTATACATGTCAAATCGGCCAAAAATGAAGGCCGATGGCCTCTCAGACGAAAACGGCACGGAACACATCGAACAGACTTGAGTCACTGACCTCGCCAGCCGATTATCGGCTTGGTGTGTCAACGCCTTTAATCAGTTAGTCATGACAGTTACGGAAACATGGGGTGAGGGGCAAGCTTGCTCTGTTTTGTTTGAAATTTACTTCAACAAAACTAACGTCATGCAGGAACGCATTGTGCAACTTTAAGTGGGACATGAACACTTGCCAGCAGCACTATGAGATGTGAAAGTTTGTTGTTTTGTAACTGGTGTCTGAGCTGTTTTGCAGCCAATTTTTATTTCATTTTGCTAAGTCTTGTCCGGTGATCTTGTAAATGTAATTCAATTTGGTCTGTCTGTTTAATCATGGTCCCTGTAGAGTCTTAACTTGAAGCTGTACATTGAGGCATTGGGCTGTAGGGAATATTTATCTTGATTCATTTTCATAAAATATTTTACTTAAGTGGAAGCACCGATGCCTCACAGAAAGCTAATGAGAAGTAGATACAAATGTGTGCACAGTTACCATCTTGAAAAGACTGAATCATTTAAAAGCACTCAAAGTGGTTATAAGTGAGAAATATTTTTGTGCAGGTCCCAAAACTGCCACAACCCCCAAAATTAATGATTTGAATCTGACAAAATGGTTTGTATAAGTTAGAGAGTTTTTTTTATGAAAAAAGTTAAAGAAAAACATTAAAAAGTACTCAGAAGAGTAGTCAAGAAAGTGAGAATGTAGAGTGATAGGTTCCATGATTGTGTGTTTAACTTACCCACAACAGCGTAGCCTCCTGGCACTATGGGGTAGATGGTGCCATCTGTGTGAATGCCATCTGGGAACCAGGCTGCCATGCTTTCTCCAACCAGACGACCAAAAGCTGCCCCTGACACATGCACAAAGACACAGAGACTACAATCATTACTGGGCTTAATACTGGGAACAATAACTAACAGTTATGTATTCTATGCGTAATATATATTGCATTGCTAAGGTATATATTTCCACTTATATCAAGTAAAAATGACTTGTGTCTCTGCTATTTCTTACACCAACTAGCTAGATGTTTGAAGCTAAAAACAATTTACAAAGGAATAACACTGCAGAGTGGTGATGTAATAAAGTCTTTAAGAAACTCTGAGTTCAATTGTAGGAATGGTTCAATATATTGGGAAATACGCTTTCTTGCTGAAAGTAAAATTTAAGAATATTACAGTTCACATGAGACCTGGTAAGCCCAAACGGGTAGTGCGGGTAAATTGGGAACGTCTGGAGGAGGCCCCTGTCCGACAGACTTTCAACTCACACCTCCGGCGTAGCTTTTCGTGCATCCCTGTGGAGGCTGGGGGCATTGAACCCGAGTGGACAATGTTCAAAGTTTCCATTGCTGAAGCTGCGGCGGGGAGCTGTGGTCTTAGGGTCTTAGGTGCCTCAAGGGGCGGTAACCCACGAACACCGTGGTGGACACCGGTGGTCAGGGAAGCCGTCCGACTGAAGAAGGAGTCTTTCCGGGATATGTTATCCCAGAGGACTCCGGAGGCAGTTGCAAGGTACCGAAGGGCCCGAAGGGCTGCAGCCTCTGCCGTGAAAGAGGCAAAGCAGCGGGTGTGGGAGAAGTTCGGAGAAGACATGGAGAAGGACTTTCGTCGGCACCAAGGTGCTTCTGGAAAACCGTTCGCCACCTCAGGAGGGGGAAGCGGGGAACCATCCAAGCTGTGTACAGTAAGGATGGGACGCTGTTGACCTCAACTGAGGAGGTAATAGGGCGGTGGAAGGAGCACTTTGAGGAACTCCTAAATCCGACTAATACGCCCTCTATGGTAGAGGCAGAGCTGGAGGATGATGGGGGATTGTCGTCAATTTCCCTGGTGGAAGTTGCTGAGGTAGATAAACAACTCCACAGTGGCAAAGCCCCAGGGATTGATGAGATCCGTCCAGAAATGCTTAAAGCTCTGGGTGTGGAGGGGTTGTCTTGGTTGACACGCCTCTTCAACATTGCGTGGAAGTCGGGGACGGTGCCTAAGGAGTGGCAGAACGGGGTGGTGGTTCCCCTTTTCAAAAAGGGGGACCAGAGGGTGTGTGCCAATTACAGGGGTATCACACTTCTCAGCCTTCCCGGTAAAGTCTACTCCAAGGTGCTGGAAAGGAGGGTTCGGTCGATAGTCGAACCTCAGGTTGAAGAGGAACAATGCGGATTCCGTCCTGGTCGTGGAACAACGGACCAGATCTTTACTCTCGCAAGGATCCTGGAGGGAGCCTGGGAGTATGCCCAACCGGTCTACATGTGCTTTGTGGATCTGGAGAAGGCGTATGACCGGGTCCCCCGGGAGATACTGTGGGAGGTGCTGCGGGAGTATGGGGTGAGGGGGTCCCTTCTCAGGGCCATCCAATCTCTGTACGACCAAAGCGAGAGCTGTGTCCGGGTTCTCGGCAGTAAGTCGGACTCGTTTCAGGTGAGAGTTGGCCTCCGCCAGGGCTGCGCTTTGTCACCAATCCTGTTTGTAGTATTTATGGACAGGATATCGAGGCGTAGTCGGGGTGGAGAGGGGTTGCAGTTTGGTGAGCTGGGGATCTCATCGCTGCTTTTTGCGGATGATGTGGTCCTGATGGCATCGTCGGCCTGTGACCTTCAGCACTCACTGGATCGGTTCGCAGCCGAGTGTGAAGCGGCTGGGATGAGGATCAGCACCTCTAAATCTGAGGCCATGGTTCTCAGCAGGAAACCGATGGAGTGCCTTCTCCAGGTAGGGAATGAGTCTTTACCCCAAGTGAAGGAGTTCAAGTACCTTGGGGTATTGTTCGCGAGTGAGGGGACAATGGAGCGGGAGATTGGTCGGAGAATCGGCGCAGCGGGTGCGGTATTACACTCAATTTATCGCACCGTTGTGACGAAAAGAGAGCTGAGCCAGAAGGCAAAGCTCTCAATCTACCGGTCAGTTTTCGTTCCTACCCTCACCTATGGTCATGAAGGCTGGGTCATGACCGAAAGAACGAGATCCAGGGTACAAGCGGCCAAAATGGGTTTCCTCAGGAGGGTGGCTGGCGTCTCCCTTAGAGATAGAGTGAGAAGCTCAGTCATCCGTGAGGAGCTCGGAGTAGAGCCGCTGCTCCTTCGCGTCGAAAGGAGCCAGTTGAGGTGGTTCGGGCATCTGGTAAGGATGCCCCCTGGGCGCCTCCCTAGGGAGGTGTTCCAGGCACGTCCAGCTGGGAGGAGGCCTCGGGGAAGACCCAGGACTAGGTGGAGGGATTATATCTCCAACCTGGCCTGGGAACGCCTCGGGATCCCCCAGTCGGAGCTGGTTAATGTGGCTCGGGAAAGGGAAGTTTGGGGTCCCCTGCTGGAGCTGCTACCCCCGCGACCCGCTACCGGATAAGCGGAAGAAGATGGATGGATGGATGGACAGTTCACATGAATAGTACATTTTATCACTCCTCTTAAGTGAAGGAAATAGTTTGACATTTTAGGGAAAAAGATTATAAGCTCATTGTACAAAAGCCCATCAGCTGTGCTGAGTGTTTAGTCAGTTCTGTTTGTTTTGGTTTTCTCATTCTTGTATTTTCGTCAGGCAATGTTAGTCCATTTCTGTGAATAGGTCCTACTATTATTTTGTTCAGGCACTTAGTTGGCTACCTAGCGGTATAAAGCCTGAAGCAAGAGTTAGGACCCTCCTTTTCAGAGTCATTCACACATGTGCAGGGCAAGATTGTGCAGCAGCAGGTTGACTCGTCAGATTGCAGTTTAGTTATTTGGTGTGCATGCATCTAATGAACCACACCCAAGCTCCCATTCACCTGATCCATCTCTGTTCTGTGTTGTGGGTGTGAAGACTTAATGTAAAATAAATCTTTGAACAACCTTGACAAGCCTGGTTTCTGTGTTCTGACTGGACACCCTGTAGAGGTTGCTACCGGAAATTAAGAACTACGTCCCTCATCACCCAAAATCCTTTTCATGGTCGTTCGAGCCAGAATAGCAAGTTCTGCAGCTCAACCATGTCGGCCAAAGAGGAGAGTCAGTCACCCACAACACACAAAAACTCAGACGGAGGAAGATCAGATGCTACAGGCCTTGAGAGGTGTCTACTTATCCTCGCTGAAAAGAACGTAGTATTAAGGCGCTGTCTAGAGGAAATGAAAGAGCAACAAGTGTACTACTCTCATCCAAGGCATCATAGCAATGGGGCCAGGGCCTCACCCTCCAGATCAAGCTCGCCGATTTCACAGTGCATGGAGACGTCTCCAAGAGATCAACAGGATCCACGTCCTCCGATGTATCCATACGAATCGACAGCTACTGAGGGCAAGCTACAGCATGCAACGGAACGAGGACCGAGGAACGAGGGGATGTTAATGACATTGCCCGTGGTCTGGAAAAGATGGGACGGCCATCCAGCCGAGACAGAGTATCCCCTTCTCAAGACCACCATAGCAGGAGAACAAGTTGCCGCCGTGAATTACCTCTTCACCACAGCTACTCTTCACATGATGACCCTCTCCTTGACTCAACCTGGCATCATTGCTCTCGCAGATCTTCACCGTCCCATGGATATCAGTATGCGAGTGCATCTGCTAACTATCGTCATGACTATTCAAACAAACACAGATATGACTCCCCAAGAGACTATACCACAAGTCGGCGATACAGCCCCAGACACCTTGAACCTTTTTACTTACCAGAGCACCATTCCTCAACGTCTTCCAGGGGAGAGGGAGCTCACATACCGGGGCCCAAAGCTATTCATGAAGATCCATGTGAGTTTGCAAGGCTCAAAGTTGCTCTTGACAACCTACTTCCTCCCGACGCCACAGAGCGCTTCAAGTTCCAGATTCTACTGGATCACCTGAAACTGGGAGAAGCATTGTTCATCGCTGATTCCTACATTCACAGCTGAGATCCATATACTGATACCATGGAAGCTTTGACAGAGATATATGGCCAACCTCACCAGCTTGCACTTCAACGCATCTCGAAGCTAATGGAGGAGCCAAATATCAGGACGGGGGATACAAAGGCCTTTCGACAATTTGCTCTTAAAGTGTGCGCCTTGGTAAGATTGTTAGAGCAACTTGGCAACAGTGGACGAACAGAGCTGTGGTGTTGATCCCATGTTTCAAGACTCCTAGGAAAGTTGCCTCATGATTTAAGAGCTAGCTTCTGGAGATATGTAAATCCCATAAGAACTCCCATTCCCACGCTTCTTGATCTAGCTGAATGGCTAGAATATGAGGCAAGGGTGCAGGTGGACGTTTCACAGTTCATTGTTGACCACAGCAAGGAATGCCAGTGCTCCAAAGAACAACGCAAGGACCGCCAATCAAAGCCCAGGTCCACAGCAGTTCTTCACAGCAGTGAGCCAAAAGCATCCCGGCTGGAACCAAAATCAAGTGATTCAGATCGGCCCAGCGAAAAGCCCAAGAAATTCTGTCCCTTTTGCAACACCACTCAACACTATCTGAATCAGTGTGCAAACTTCTAGATCCTCACTACGGAGCAGATCGGAAAGTGGATCCGGTCCAATCAGAGATGCTGGAAGTGCGGAAGGGAACACTTGTCAGCCGAATGCACTTTGAGGGCCAAATGTAAGAAATGTGACAAGCGGCATCTGGAGATCCTTCATGAGGTGAACACAGGTGGAGGTAAGACCGCCACTTCCATGACGAGCACTACAAGGTTTTCAGTGAGTGCCAAACCAACCAGCTCCACTGCTGAAACCCTCTATGTGGACAGACCCACTGGCAGCAGCAAGGTGCTACTGAAGATGAGCCGGGTCATCTTGAGGGACGGTGACAACTCTTTGGACACATATGCTCTACTAGATGATGGTTCAGAACGAACCATCTTACTACATGAAGCAGCTCAACAGCTCAGCCTCCAAGGAGTACCTGAAGAGCTATCCTTGCGCATGGTGCGCCAGGTGTGCGAGTTATCCATGGAGCCACAGTGTGACTCTCAGTTTCACCTGCCAACCAACCCAATCAAACCTTCCACATTTGAAGGGCATTCACTGCCAAAGAGCTTGGTCTGGCACCACACACTTACCCAGTCGCAGCACTGAAGAAGTCATATCGGCACCGGAACTTACCTCTCCAGCCTATTGACTGTGCACAACCCTTGCTCCTCATAGGATCAGACTATCTGCACCTCATACCACCAACTGAGCCTGTTCACCTGGGCCCCCCAGGAGGGCCAGCTGCGGTCAAGACGCGGTTGGGATGGTCACTTCAGGGTCCCTCTAAGATGCTGAAACACAGCCTGACCACCCAGCAATGCCTTCTGACATCCATTGCTCCTGTGACTTCCGAGTTACTCAGCATTGTAGAAAAATTGTGGCAGCCTGAGACCTATTGGCCGGAGAAGCCATCCGAAAGTTCAGCAGATGCTCCTGAGGAACTGCGGAAGCAAACCTTTTGTGGAGCTACGGCTGTCAACAGTGGTCTACCACAGCTTGATGTCAGTCAGTACAGCACATTCCAGGAGCTCCTTAAAGCTGTAGCCTGTCCACTACACGGGGCGGTTGCAGAGACCCACAGCCTGTCAGCAGACAACCTCAGAAAAGATTATTATTAATTAGATATTCTTATAGACTAGTCACACTAGCCCCTGAGTTTGACACCAATACCCAGCTCATTCGGGTTGGAGGCCGCCTACGTAGATGTGATCAACTAGATCAGGAAGTGCAACATCCAATCGTGCTTGATCCTGCCCATCCCATTACCAAGCTGATCATCAAACGCTACGACAATGACCTACAACACCCCTGTCCAGAAAGGGTATTTGCAGAGATCAGGTGGCGCTTTTGGATCCTAAGAGGCCGGCAGGCAATTCGCAAGTTCCAACACAGTTGTCCTGAGTGCCGCAGGTTGCCCCCCGCTAGTCTAAGGCTCTACAAGCCAGCCTTTTACTCCACCGGAATAGACAGTTTTGGCCCAATTCAGATCAGAGTGGGGAGGCGCGATGAAAATTGCTGGGGCATATTGTACAAGTGCCTTACAACCAGAGCAGTCTACATAGACCTTATTTCAAGCATTGACTCTGAATCCTTCCTAATGTCACTGTCTCAGATCCAGATCCTGTGACTCCAAACTCTCTTCTCATGGGGCGGCCTGACACCTCTCTGCCCCAAGTGATTTATCCAGAGTCTGAGTTGCTAACACGCAAAAGATGGAGGTACAGTCAAATCCTGGCTGACCAGTTTTGGGCCAGATTTGTCCGCCAGTACCTGCCAATGCTACAGACACATCAGAAGTGGCAAAAGGAGAAAGAGAACCTGACCAATGGCACAGTGGTGATGATTGTGGACCCTCAGGCACAGAGAGCCCTCTGGCTTGTTGGAACCATCAAGGCAGTCCATCCCAGCTCTGATGGAAGTGTGAGAACAGCTGAAGTGCTGGTCAAGGCCTCCGACCGGTGGCCAGACTGATCAGTCTTCCTGTGCTTCCAAATGATCACGGATAGATGGACTTTCAGAAGCAAATCTGCACCACAGATTTGGGGGTGGCTGTACAAAAGCCCATCAGCTGTGCTGAGTGTTTAGTCAGTTCTGTTTGTTTTTGTTTTCTCGTTCTTGTATTTTCGTCAGGCAATGTTAGTCCATTTCTGTGAATAGGTCCTACTATTATTTTGTTCAGGCACTTAGTTGGCCACCTAGCGGTATAAAGCCTGAAGCAAGAGTTAGGACCCTCCTTTTCAGAGTCATTCACACATGTGCAGGGCAAGATTGTGCAGCAGCAGGTTAACTCCTCCGATTGCAGTTTAGTTATTTGGTGTGCATGCATCTAATGAACCACACCCAAGCTCCCAAGCTTTCATTCACCTGATCCATCTCTGTTCTGTGTTGTGGGTGTGAAGACTTAATGTAAAATAAATCTTTGAACAACCTTGACAAGCCTGGTTTCTGTCTTCTGACTGGACACCCTGTAGAGGTTGCTACCGGAAATTAAGAACTACGTCCCTCATCACCCAAAATCCTTTTCACTCATATTCGAGAGTTGCATCAATCTTCTCATGCAACTCTCAGCAAGTACAACTACTGTACCTTCACTGGTCTAACACACACACAAATACACACAGTCAAGCATACAAGGAAAGTTGCTTCTTACCAATGACAAATACTGGCATGAAGGCTCCGCAGGGCACTGGAATGGTGGTGGCCAGGGCAGACATCCAGAACTAAGAGAGAAAAAAGAGGGAGATAAAGAAAGAGAAGACATAAAAAAAGAACAGGGTGGCATTTCAATTAGCTTCAGAGTACCATCCTGTGTGCCTCTAGATGATAGCCAAGCTGAATCCTCTACCAGCAGTGAGGAGGTGGTCATGCGGAGCTTATTGCTGAAGGTTAGATTGAGCTGTCACTTTCACTCTTCATTTGACAAAGACCCTGAAATGAACCCTGGGTAATGAGCGGGCTCTGCCGATTGGCCGACACTGTGCAAAGGGAGTGGGACAGACTGCTAATTAGGAAAGACAAACAAAAATGGAAATGTCACCACTGACAATGCGTGAGCATTATCGTAAGGTGTGTGTGTGTGTGTGTGTGTGTACCTAAATTTAAGCTTCCATATAAGTTCCACAGATATAAGTCTTAAAATGCCGACATGCTTATTTTTGTGGAAGAAAAAGCTGCACTAATTGATTAGACTGTATTAAAACTATAATGATCAAAAATGACGTTCACACATACTAGTGTGGACTCGTTATAGATGTTAGATTAGATGTCTCATTAAAATTCTGTTTAAACTGCACAACCAGTGTATTGATCAATCCTACAGTAAATATATGATCCGTCATTATATCCTTGACATTGGAGATGGACAACACTGACTAAGCTAATTTTTAGGTCATGATCAGCATTTCATCATTAACTTGTGAGAAAACTTCACACTTATTTTAAGGTTTTATGACTTCAATGGAGTAAATAAACAATGCAAAACAATCTAGTGGCCAAATTTGCAACTGATGTTAGGCAAAATGTTGCCTCAAGCTCAATCTAAAGACTTTGAAACCCTTTCTGTTTGCCATTGCTTTCCCTGAGATCATTTAGAGATGGTCATTCCTTCACTTATGTGCTTCTTAAGTCTTTTAAATCTCCTGCTTTTGCAGCAAGGTGAGAATTTAGGGGGGTTGTTAAGTTACTCTTTAAAAGGAGCAGATGCACCTTTGGGGAAATACACTTATTCGATTTCTTGCTGAGAGTTCGATGAGAAGATCGATACCATTCTCATGGTTCTACTGTATATATAAAGAAGTTAGCATAGCGCGGAAATTGTTAACATGGGGCAAAGGTAAGAAAGATCCACCAATCAACGCCTCTAAAGCTCACTAATTAACATGTTATTTCTTCTCTCTTTAAACTGTACACAAACTGAAGTGAGGAAATCACATATTGTGGTTTTAAGGGAGTTACGTGCTGGACTGTTTCTTGGTGACTTCATGGTAGATTGAACAATCTACAACTCAATCTCCTCATGGTCTTGTCGTCCAAGTGATGCAACCAGCAGACCAGCTGTTTCCCCCTGCTTCCAGTCTTTATGCTAAGCTAAGCTAACTAGCTCCTGTCTGTAGATTCATATTTCACGTGCAAACATGAGAGTGGTATCGTTCTCATCAATTTTGGATTTTCTGCAAGAAAAGCGTAACTCCAAAATGTTGAACTATTCTTTTAACATATACACTAACCTGAATTACACACATAAACACACACTCACACACACACAGACTAACACACACACACACACACACACACACACACACACACACACACACACACGCACGCGCTTGCATGCATACAATAAAAAGTATTTATATTTATTATTTATTTATATATACAGTATTATATAAGCCGTTACACAAATCTCATCGCTGTAAAAATCTCATGGTTTCAAATAGACTTTTTAATTACACCCATTGCTCCGTCTCTCTCCATGCCTCCCGTTCTCTCCCTCTCTTACCGCTCCCTCTGCTCTGTCTATAGTTAGCTGTAATTAAGGCCGGCTGCCATGGTGAAGTAATGGATCTCCTTCTGTAACCCTACACTGCCGCCGTTTTCACAACCCACACTGCATGTACACACATATGTGCGTAGGTGTTCACACACACCCACGCACACATCATGACACTGACTCAGTGACAAAAATCAGAGCTCAACGCTGCCAGGCGCTGGAGAGTAATAGACACACAACCAGTTGAATACACAAAATGAGCCTCATGGGAAAATAAGTCATGGGAATAATTCTTCTTATAATAATTCTATTGGATTGTCCTTCCTCTTCCATCTCTTCCTCTCTTATTCTTTCTCTTTCACCCAGCCAGTAAAACCTCAATAAGAGCTAGAAAGGTATAAAAAGGATCTAGGAACTCATAACATAGGCTTAACTTTATTACAGAGGCCATGAACTCTGAGGAGAGTGTGTGTGTTTGTCTGTGGTACAGATCATCCCACACTAAGTGGAGAACAATGCAATTTAATCCAGTTGTAAATGTACAATCAGCCGTGAAACCCACAGTACTGAAACCAGCTGTCAACTGAAATGTTTACTAAAGGCTCTACAGTGCAGTTGATCATACGTGTGTAGTAACGATCATAAAAATGTCCCCAAACAATCATTTTTACACAATTGCTGAATTATATAATTGCTCGTAAAAAGTATAGCAAACATGTTCAAATGGGTTGCTAACAAAAAAAAAATTTCAACATAATAAATTGTTTTAGAGAATTGCACTCTAAAAACAAATAACTGGTCACATATGTATAGTAATGGATTCTACGATAAGACAAATGTTTTTTTGTCTCATTCACAATGAGCAGTCATTACTGAACTGTGTTACATATGCAAATCATAGACATGTTTTATATCTGGATGTCTTTCTTAAATAAATAACATCAGACCAGACACCCTCTCTGCAAAGCTGCATTGTTATTCATAAAACCATCGTCATTTTGTGGCAAATTTTCAGTACCATTTCTTTTAGCCTAAAATAGTGGGATGACATTTTATTTGAACGCAGTTTTCTGTAATTTAACTAAAATGCTCATTCTTAGTTCTGACTAAAATGATACTAAAATGCCCATAGTTTTCTTTGACTAAGAGAAGACCAAAAATGCGCGTTTCAAAGACAAAACTGTCCATGGTTTTTTAAGACGAAAGTAAACTGTCCATGGTTTTCAAGATAAGACCAAAAAATAGCCATGGTTTTCCTAGATCAAGATATGACAAAAAATGTCCATGGTTTAAGTCAACAAAAAAATTGACAAAAAATGAAAAAGGAGGTTGACAAAATATGAATTTAAAATAGTTGAAACAATTAACACTAGTTCTAAGTAGATTTATATTCCTTTATTTGCTCACAATAAATTTAAAACTATGCACATCATCTCTGTGTGTTCAGATTTGACTGAGTTTTGATTTTTGATGCAAATTGTAGTACATTAATTGCCTGCCCGAGCTGTGTGTCATAGCCACTGCTGCAACTATTGACCGTGTTGATAAGCAGAACAAATCAGTGGTCAAAACTACAATAACAGACTTCCTGTTAGTTTAGAGCACCTACATACAACTGTCCCTTTTACCTCATGCAGTATAGTGTAATCTAAACCAGCTTCTTCTTTACATAATAACGCACTCACGCACACAGAAGAGAACTTTGTGTTGCACTTTAGGAATTATCATTCTTCTTTTATCATTATACAGTATATTCTTTACACATTTAACTGTACATTTCTTGATTTTAAATTAGCAATTGTGCTGTAGTTCTTTTGTCTGGCAGTGTTTTGTATTGTTAAGGTATCCAAACCATGCCATTTATATAGTTTAAAAGTCAGTACATTGGTTAGGCCAACACAAGAAATGCCAACCAAATGTGCAGTTTCATTTACTTTTATACATTATACTGCAGTTGTCATAAAGACGTGCATGAAAAGTGAGTCATTGTATGCTTCATTCTGCTCCTTCCGGCCTGATATTACATGGTTTATATATATATATATATACAACAGTATATAATCAACTATGTCTCCTGTGTAAGGCTGGAGCCCAGAGAGAAAACTAAACAGCTTGACCATTTGTCTAAAATATAACTGTCAGGAAACTGCATCAATGTCACGCCATCAAAACCTACCTACCAAACTAAATCAGCATGATTCGATGTATAACTCATTGGTTATAACCCTGTCCTGCTGAAACCCCTCCGAGAGTTTACAAGGCCTTTAAGCCAAAGTTCGCAACAGCTTTACTATTCAAGGATAAAATCTGGTGGATGGTTTTCATGTCTGATTCCTTGAACACTTTTTACTCACATGATATGACCATACAATTGAGAGTTGATCATTTTTAACGAGACATTAACATTTCAGGACACATTTCTATATACATATATTTATACACCCTTTATTTGCACTATTACTATTTATGTCCTCCTACAGTAGCTATTGCTATATCCAATTCTTTGAAGCACCTATGACTCACTTTCCCCCGGAGGAATCATTAAAGTTTAATGTAATCTAGTCGAATGTAATCTAAGTGTACATCTGACTGAGGTAGTGCATGACCATCAAAATTTATGAGGGTTTTCGACCTCAGACTGAAGGGGGACTTTGATAAACCATCAGAGGAAGCAGAAGCCTTCAGGCAAAGAAAAATGTTGGTTAAAAACCCTGGAGGTTCTTAAAAAACAAATGAAAGAAGTAAAAACCTTCTACATTAAAATCCAATTAAACATTTCGTAATGGACCACATACATTTGACGGTGGATTTAATGAGACTTATAAGTTATAGAGCTGCTTTAGGGCTAAACTATTTTAGAAGAAAACATTTATTAAATTCAGTTAATACACGTGACTCAGATTTCAGAAGTAGACATTACAACTGTCTTATCGTCTTGTCTTATAATTCTAGTCGTATTTAAATGTGACTTGGGTCTTAGTTCTGTTTAGGTCAAAACTGACAGACAAAAGAATTTTCTTTGACACCCTGTAAATGTTTAAATATTTCACGTGGTGCATGGCAATCATTAAAGACCAACAGCAATGTGCTGTCCTGATTATAATATCGCTTTAATTTGCTTCATGTGAGAACCTAATCAGCATCTATGCTTAGTTTAATGAGCAGGTCAGAACCTCAAAAGAAGAGCTAATCTACCAATGTGATTGTAAACTTTGCTCTTTTCAACTTGATGAAGTCCACCTGTACATGAGTAGGTTTGAGCTTTGATCAGCAGCATGGCTGATGCCCCTAAATTACTATAAAGTCCTTGTGGTTTTCACACTACATGACTGACTGGCGACATGGGTTCACACACTACAAGATCTTTCACCAGGAGGAATCCCCGATGAATACACAAAAAGTGACACAGAACATGACGTAATACCATGCATGAGTTGGTAAAGGTGATGCCTCCCCCAGGTTTCCCCTCAAACCGTGTCTTGCGCTCTCATTGGCTGTAGCTCCCCGACAGGTCCATATATTTAGCCTGCTAGATATCTGGAACGCGTCTGCGAGGCATTGCCGAGCCTCTCGGGCCTGCATCTTTGAACGGTTTACATAAAGCGCTCAAACGCAAATTTGCCTCTGATCTGGGGCTGTTGTTGGGGCAATACAAAAACTGAGTGGAAAATCAGGGCTAAAATTGACTGCCAGGCCGCTGTATTTTTCTTGAACTACTGAACTGTATAAATTGTTGTGCTCATGCCAATGAAATACCAAAAAAAAGAAACAAATTAATTTTGATCCTGAGATGCACATCACACTGATTTGGTGAACACAATATCAATTTGAGTAGACTTTGGTAAGTTTGAACTCCAACATTATTCAGATTAAGGCATTACAATTCTTAAGTTGAGTGTTTTTCCCTTGTTAATCAATTAATTACAATAACTTGTTAATAAGGAATGTACATGACAAAGAGAAGCTTCCCTCTGCTTCTTCTCAGATGTTAAGAATATGATACTTGTGACTCTTGAGCAAAATGTTTCCAACACAGAGAACAGGAAACTGATTAAGCCTTAGTGAAAGACCATAGGGAACGATGCAACGTAACCTTGGCATTGTGATATTTCTGTATAATTTGTTCTGGTGAATAAATGTATCTTTTATCGCAATTTCTGCAGAGCTGTAGACTTGAGGTTATAATGTTAATATTGCAAGACATGAGCTGCTGTACTACTTACCTACAGCACCTGTTCCTACTGTAACACTTAAGGAGGAAACGTAGTGGCACACCTAGAGCTGCAGGTTTAGTTCAGGTGAGTATTGGCCTTTCATTAAAGCAAACAGATAACCAATAGATACGGCACGGTTAGATTAAGTGGAATTTTATCATATAATTGATCACTACTACACTGATTAGCAATGGGAAATCCTTAACTTGAATTTCATCAGATTTTACTTAAGGACACGTCAACATGTTTTATCATCTGTTTAATTCAAATTATTTCTCATTATGGCTCTCAGTGATGAATATAGGTTGGAAGACTAAGAAGAACATTTTAAATAATATGTTATATAATAATATTATATATAATAATAATGTATTTCCTTTTTAAATTGTCCATTTCTCATTTTCAGGTAACGAGCTAAACGATTTTTTTCAGTTCAAGTGACCACTGTCCTTATTCCATCATCTGTAACAAGGTAGCTAAGCTAACGTTAGCTCCATAAGTTGGTTGAAAACATTTTCCAGCTGACTCGTTTTAAGAAGAGAATTCCATAAATGGGTCAAAATGTGCATTTCATGGCTACATACATATCATGGTAAAATCGTAAGGCTAAAGCTGTTCCTGGTGAAAAGCCAGCATCATCACCTGTTTATAATCCATGTTGAAGACATGAAATGAAAAAAATAGTCCAAATGTTTTAAGTATAAAAACTGAAAATGTAGACTGTATTCTAACAAAATCCTGCCTAGCTGCTTAGCTTACTGTACATACTTGGAAAAGTAAGACAGATGATAGATTTATGCTTTATGGTTTCTATTTTCAAACAGTATGTTTTACTTTAAACATTACAATGCTTTTAGAATGAGGACTAACCAATTTGTTTGGCAAATGAAACGCTAGAAGAGCAGAAAAGAGCCGCTAGCGTAGCCTACATTCTGGTATAGTAGCATAGGACTGGCTTCCACAGGAAAAGTATAACACAGTTGTTGTGTTTTCATGAACGTAGCATGTAACCCCACAAAAGTATGAAATGTTCCTTGGCTTTGAAAAGTAATGTTGGTTACTGCTGTAGCTACGGAATGACGAGTATCACTTAATACAGCCCCATGGGTTTTGCAAATGGTCAGTGGGCACAAAAAGTAATCTATTAGTGACTTATATATACAAATCTATGAGCATTAGTCTTCCAAAACTCATCAGTCAAAGCATGTGCAGCACAGCTTAATACCTACAGTATACTGCACTTCTTGCCTCTTTATTTTTGTTTAACATATTTTAGAAAGGCTAAATTCTGGTGACTAAGGTGAACAAGAGGCTAAAAAGAAGTGCAAGAGAGAAAGCAAAAACAGGAAAGCATAAGTGAGGTACAGTATAAGGGAGAAGTGAAGGATACTCAGGTCAAGGGTACCAGTTGTGATGCAGTATCCAGGACATTTATACTCAATTTAATTTGTCAGTCATCTGGCAGCCCTCTATGCTTGTGTGTGTTTCACATTCAGAGGACAGTCTATCGCCTGGGGGCCTCAGGGGACCCTCAGGGGCCCTTCTTCTATTCCCACTCCAATTACAGTCCCGCCAGCTCTCTGTCACTCTCTCTCACACACACACACACACACACACACACACACACACACACACACACACACACACGCAGTGTGAGTACTTATTCAGGCTGTAGGACACACACAGAAACACACCTGTATTAATAAACACATTCCTCACTGAGAGCTGTTGATGTGGATAATTGCACACCACTAAAAATAGTATTTAACGACACATCAGGTGCACGTCAGCTGCAGTGAACTTTACAACGAGCAATATTTCAGGCTTTTCACTTAGGACTTAAATATCTGTTCCCTGTTTTGTTCTGTATCAAAACACATATAATTAATGTATTTATAGCAGCTTCATTTGCTGACCTGCCAACATGGACCTCCTGACGCACCTTCACTTTCAAAAGTTTAGCTGCTGGAAAGAGAGCCTTCCTGAAGTTTTGGCATGAAAAGGAGCAACTAGACAAGATGGCTGCCATGTCGAATAAAAGAACCATTCATTACCATGAAGGAGAGGGAGAGAGCAATCTTCCCTCTGAAAATCACCAGGCTGAATCCAGGAAAACCAAAGGCTGTAATTAGACAGAGCCATTACAGCCTGTGTGTGGGTCTACGTGGGTGTGTGTGTGTGTGTGTGTGTGTGTGTGTGTGTGTGTGTGTGTTAGAGAGAAAGGACGTGAGTCAGTGCATGCCCATCGATAGATGCTGAGAGCAGCTTGATGAGATTTGTGCAGGTGGGTGATTAAAGTTAGAGAAGTGTGTATATGTGTGTGTTTTTGTCCTGTACACATCTCACCTCTATGTCACATATAGGATGAGCTGCACTTGCCTTGGGTTAGCCTATACAGTACATGCACAGAAAATGTAAACACGCACACAGATTCGTTGTCACACTGAGAGGAATGATGCTTAAAGCCATCAGACCATTTCGCTAAAGGACAGAAGGAGGATGGGATTGGGACACACACACACACACACACACACACACACACACACACACACACACACACACACACACACACACACACACAGAGGAATAAGAGAACGGATAGTTTGGTTTCAACAAGAAAAGTTGATTCAGTGAAACTGGCTTCATAAAGCAATCAATATTGGTTTGTGTCACTTTTTGAGATATGTGACAGACAAGGCTGAAAGAGACGTCCTCTATTGTAGCCTACTGTTCAGAAACAATGACAAAGAGACAGTGAGTCAGTGAGTCAGTTTCTGCCACTACTGCAGTACATACTGTCACACCATCAGTTCTGTGCTTACATAACTTTGACCGCCAAGATGGTTTGTTACACAGACCCATTTTAGAAGCCGTCACTGGAAACTGTTGGTACTGGAAAAGGGCAGGGAATTTAAAAAAAAAAATACCTGGCAGGTGATTGGATGAACCACCTGTCTATCAAATCTGCCATTGTTGTTTTTAATGAACAGTTAAGGCCGTCAAACACACCTAAACAACGCCCGTAGCTGCCAGTAACTCCTCATCGGACGCTGATTGGTTTGGTAAGCTGGTAGTTCAGACCCAAACGCATTTCTTGAAGCCGGACAAGATGGATTCTCATGTGATACATGATCCCACGGTTCTCATGTGATACATGATCCCACGGTTCTCAAGTGATCAGGTGATATCACGAGCTGCCATATAAGGTAACCGATGGGTAGGATTTGAACATATCTGACTTTGGCAACGCTCAGAGGTAGAATAGAAAAATACACTGCCAGACAGGATTGTCTAATTTTTCTTCAAACCAAAACATATTCCATTAGAATAAAGCTATAATCACACAACAACAAAAAAGCCATGTAAAGCAGCTTTAAAGTGAGAATGTGTAACCTTTGCTGGCCAGTGGCCACAAGTTACATTACGTCATAATGGTAAATGCTAGTTGACAAAACCACATGAGTGTTATGTTAAGGTCAATACACATACAAGCAGTAACAGTTAAGTACAGTTAAGAAAACCAGATTTCAAAATGTTTTCTCCCTACCAGCCAACTGCTGTACTTACCTACACGCACAAAAGCAACCACATAACCCAGCTCCATTCTATTCTGCACCCACTCAGACTTTGCAGAGCTCTCTTTGTGTGCTTCACACACACACACACACACACACACACACACACACACACAAGAAAGAGAAATAAGTAGATGAGTGGCTGCGAGACTTTATATATAAGAGAAAAAATATATAGTAAGTGGTGAGCTTCTTTTCCCACTAAGGCCAAACGTGCAGTGAGTTCCAATACTTTATATCACAGTGATTGTTTTTTTTGTACTCACTGAGATGTGGGGAAGCCAGATAGTGATACACCTTCTCCTCATGCCTTTTACCTCAACAACAATGAAATCAACTGAGATCCAAAGATTTTATATGGATGTCTTTTGCTGTCCAGTTTACTGACATTCCTAAAATGTTTTGACACTAAAATACCATCGGAGGATTGAACAGCGTTGATGTAGCCCTTCAGGTATATGCTCGTTACATGTGCTTTTTAGTTCCTCACAACTTTTTGTGCCTCTGCACCTGTCACAAATGAGCTGTGAGATAAACCATGTGGGGTACTCTAGGATAGTTATCTTGCTACATTGAAACCACAGCAAAGTGGTTGCTATACACCTGTCTAGCTGTGTGGAAGTCAGTGCTGTAAGATAGAAAAGCAGATCCAATTCTTTGATCTTAGTTGCACCTTAAGCTTTGCTATCCAGTATTTTTTCTCACTGTTATTACACTGACTCTGCACCATGTCTCCTTGCCTCACCTTTATTGCATTAACCACTTTAGTGCTTGTCAACAGCTGCATTGCCCTACATGTTGTGTATACTATGTAGGGCAATGCAGCTAAACATCATTAGAGGCTACAGACAGACAGTATATCTGCAATCATCAGTTGGCAATTTTTCTGTCAATAAATTTATGCTTCACATCTTTAAGAATAGCTACAATTTACGGTGGCTGACAGGGGCAAACGCCCTGCAACTTAAGAAAACACATGCAAATAGACAAAACACAAGCAAATTAAGAAAAACAACTTCATTAATTTGACAACACATGCGCAGCATTCAGCAAACGTGCTGCAAATACACACAACACAACCAAATACATAAACGCTGCGTTTTTTTGGAGCATTTGTTTTCGGGGTTTGTCTGCTTTTCTTTTTGCATCGCTTCTTTTTTCGGGGTTTGTGTGCTTTTCTTTTTGCATTGTTTCTATATTTGCAGCGTGTTTATGTATTTGGTTGTGTTGTGTGTATTTGCAACGCGTTTGCTGTGTTCTGCATGTGTTGTCAAACTAATGAAGTTGTTTTCTTAATTTGCGTGTTTTTATAAGTTGCAGGGCGTTTGCCCCTGTCGGTCACCGTAACAATTGGTTCCTTTTTACATCTTTCCCTAAAGCACCCCTAACTATGAAGATAAAGTAAATGGGCTATGATCCAGAGGTATTACTGCAAAAAGACAATTGTTCCTCATTCATAAACAGAACATATCATGTAAAAAAGTGCTATACTTAATAGCATTTTATCAAATCCAAATCTTCTCAAATCCTTTATTGACTCTAATTAGGGTTGGCTTTAAACATTGGCAAGTTAATCAAGTTAGAAATATCCAACACAAATGAGATGAGCCGCAGAAAATATGATATGCTGATTAAATATGCATCTGAAACAATGAAATTATTTTTCACAAGCTACTTGTTCCAATACCGGAGGGTCTGATGCAGAACTATTGCATATGAAAGATTAAAATATCCATACTTAATTGATGCAGAAAATTAGGAGATTCTCTTGAAATGTACTGTATGTGTTGCATGGTTATACCATCCTCATCAAGTCACACTGTCTATAGGCTGCACTAAAATCCTTTCATTTTACCCTAATTAGCAAACAGGAGCAATAATTCACAATGGCCTATAGCATAGAGTGCAACACTGAGGTATGAAATTATGCTCGGTAACATCCTATATATTTTTTATTTTACATGGATCACATCAGCTCTGTCACTCAGCGATATAGCATCAAAGTGGACCAACATTTTAAATGGCCTCCTGGGAACATGACTTTGTAACACAGTGAGGGGGAGATACGCCACTTTCCAGCTTTCTTTTTAACACGCTCTCCCTTTGTTCTTTGCTAGTGACAAGAGGAGATGGGCTTAGTTCCAATACTTTCCCATTATCCCAGGTCCAGTATTAAATAAAAAGGGCAAAACCCTCCCATTTATAATACTTTCCTGTTTAATTCACTCTCTCCTTATGACCTTGCTTTATCTTTAAAGCTACTTTAGCCACCAGCAGCATACTGTGTGGATTTAAAAACTGTACCAGCACACCTTCTACAGTACATAAAGGAAGTGAAGGAAGGGTTGAATAATATACAATGTATAGGGGTAAAAAAATAAAGCAGGAAAGTAACCAGAGGGAAGATGAAGATTAAAAGTGAGGCTGAGCGACACATTTATTTTCACAATGAGAGCATGGAGAGCATTTTGTATGCATTTACGATGCATTTACTTTGACATAAGTTACCCTAAATATCTACTAAAAATCCCAAAATCTTTTCATAGGTTTTTCTCCTACCTTCATGACAATAAAGAGGACCAGGGTGACGAAGACGTTGACCTGCGGGTGTTTCCAGGCTTCAGAGTGTCCGATGTAGTCAAACTCCTCAGCGATGCCCTGTTTCGCCCACGTCCGGTTGTCCAGTAATGTCACCAGAGACTCCTTCTGGGTCAGCTAAAGGCCACAGGAAGTGACATCATCAATGTATGCAAACATGGGTGGGCTGTTTTGCAGCATTTTCTTTTTTCTTTTTCTTATTTTACTAAAGAATTTACATACAATAACTTGTGACTTATTGATTCCTTAAATGCAGTGGCAGCTTGTCAATAGAGGGCGCTAGGGCCCATCAAAATTCCAGAAAAATAAATGTATACTTAAACACAAAAAAAATATAAAAATTAAAAATTAAATAGTTTACTCATACATACAGTAATCGCCTCAGCATTTAATAAAAATTGGTTTTAATGAGTTAACTATTTTCTTTGTAAATACAAGATGTTTCATGCGGTTCCATGGGCGAGGGACACTGGACAAATGGATGTCTATGCAAGTCTTTAAACTTTCGTCAAACTAAAGCTGGTCTCTAATTGGTTTCTTAAAAGATTCTCCTCCGGGCGCACCTCGCTGCGTCCCTGGCGAATCAGAATTGGATACATGTTATTTTATCCAATCTGATTGGTTCTCGACACCTGTCATTCAACTTCACGCTCTTGGCCACTTAACGCAGGCAATACCGTCACTCCGCCAAAACCTTGCTAGCTGACAATCAAACAAATCACTTTCGTAGAGATAATGGCAGCAGTTAAACCAAATTCTGTCATTGATTTACAAAAAACCCTTTCACAAGGCATTCGCTGGAAGAAAAAAAGAGGATAAAGGATATCGGACCAGCTGAGTCCATTGCTACGGCACAAAAATAACGTCTTGCTACTATCCTTCCTGAGGATCAGAAAAGTAAGCTCATCTGCCAGGCATATGATGGGGCCAGCGTGCCACTGCTACGCACATCAGCTCAACCTGATAATGCAACAGGCCACCTCTCACATATCCAAGGTAAGAGGTACATATCCAAATTGAGGGCTCAATTTTTTTTTCTAACATGGGTGGATTTGCTGATTTTTACTGTAATTGTAACCTGTACTGGATACAGTATATTATGTTTGTCTGTTGTTTGCTGAGCTAACAGTGTTATGCACACTACTGTAGTAGCATGAAAACTGGGACATGTTGTTGTTGGGATTCTCCATAGATATACTGTATATACTGACTGTCAGTATATATATCTATGACAAGCTAGTAGCAGCTAACGTTAGTTAGCTTCATGTTACGTTAACTAGCTAGCCATAACGTTACAAGAGCTTTTCCAATTTTTAACGTTGCCAAGCGGGCCTAGAACTATAGCTGTATGTCCCGTCGGTATGTATGATATGTTGTTTCAACTTCATCGCTATTTTTCAGACCTCTCAGATTGTTCCAGTAACTAGCTAGCTACAGTGTATGGTTAATATGTGGAAGCATATGACTTGTGCTGTCAGTGTCACCCAAGCGGCGTGTTTAGCAAAACTCGGCTGGCTAATGTAGTTTTAATGTTACAAACAAGTGTGGTGGTAACGTTACTCGTACACTTTTAGTGCACTTTGAGTCTGGCCCTGTTTTTTTGTTGTTTTTTTAAATGATGGTCAGCATCAAGGAAGTAGGGATTTTTGTTACAGAAAATATGTCAGTATATATATATATATATCTATGGGGATTCTCCATGTTGACTGATTTGGGTATATGGAGATAAATTAATTGTATTTTCCTCAGTCTGCAGCATTGGTCTTGTGTAGTGTTTGGTGGACTTATTGTATATTTTAGGGCTGCACAATTAA
The DNA here is from genome assembly GCF_008315115.2 of Sander lucioperca. NCBI lineage: Eukaryota > Metazoa > Chordata > Actinopteri > Perciformes > Percidae > Sander > Sander lucioperca. The sequence goes on from NC_050177.1 coordinate 44,535,610, forward strand.
TCGAATGTTAATCACGATCACGATTTTGGCTTCCCACAATCAAATTCACGTGATCGAGCGATATTTAAAATGCTTCATTCCGTTCATAGAACGCTCTGTCTCAAAGTTTTTTTTTTTTCAAAGCTCCGTAAACCACTCTCTGATCACATTCCTCCATGAGCCAATGAGAGTTGTTCCCTGCACCGCGCAGCTTAATTTAGATGTAGACAGTCACAGAGGACAGAGTAACGTGAGGAAAATTCCACAACAGATAGCAGTTGGTCATAAGTCGTCACAAGGTTTACCAGTTTACCAATAAACGCAACATTTTGTCCCGTCTGTGTTGTTTTTCAGACAACAGTAGTGACTAGTGCTAGTCTTTTAGCTCATAGCTTTAGCTGCTGTTGTAGGCCTACGTCCCGCTGTTGGAATCCTCTACAGTGAAATACAGTCACACTACACCGTTTAGCTGTCAGTATTTTAGCCGTGTTTAATCCAGTTACTACTGTAGCTAACGGTAGGCTAATGTTACCTGCTGTGTGTTATTAGTGTTTACTAGCGTGACATGCAGCGATTTTTCTGTTGCCTCTAACATCTGTTTTGGAGCATCAGAGCGCAACGCAGACATTTAAGTGGCGCCGTAATCCGCGTTGCTATTTTGTCCGGTAGATACCGGGCACCGGTGCCCTATTGGCAACGGATTTTGCGCCGTTAACGTGAACAGAAAAATGCGTTGCCTGTATCTTTTCACGGCAAACGCAAAATGTTTGGAAAGCGGTCGCACAACAGATGAAATGGCATACTCCTTCATAGTATTCTTCAACAAAGGAGGAATGTAGCACAATATGGACGTGAAAGCAGTTATAATTAGCCTATGTGACAATACAATTTGTTTTGGTTAAAATCAACAAATAATCGTGATAATTAATCGCGATAAATATATTGATCAAAATAATCGTGATTATCATTTTGGCCATAATCGTGCAGCCCTAGTATATTTGCACTTTCTCTGTGTACTTCATTAACAGTACTCTAATCACTGAGAAGTGGAATTACTAAAAGCGTTTTAGGTTAGCAACAGCAGTGTGTAACTGGTTCAAACAGAACTAAGTCATATGAAACGTGTGTTTCATATGGTAACAAAATAGGTTTCTTATAAATTAGTGTATAGTTTTTGCAAGTGTTTTCATTTTGCAAAGGGTCTGAAATGTTCTGCTAATTGTGTGTAGTGTTTTGAAAAACCGGTCCCTGTTTTCAAAATAGTGCTTAAGCAATCAAAAAAAAAAAAAACTGTAAATGAAGTAGTGCTGGTTGTTTTTCCCAGTTTCAAAGTGCTGCTTTCTGTATATTTAAAAAAAAAAATTGCCCCCCCAAAATTTTTTATCAGCAACCGGCACTGGTTAAATGTAACCTTGACCATTACAGAATTTTACGATCACTTTGGCGAAGGGCGTAATTTCCAACAGGGTGAGGCGAAGGTGGAACCTTTCAAAAGTGTATTTTATGTCCCCTTAACTTATAATTTCAGATTGATTTACTCTCTGTGGCATTTTGTTTTAAGAGTTTTGCAAAAGGTTTTTGTAAAATACTGTAATACAGCAGGCATTAGAGCTGCCTAATCTAACCATTACCTCAAACTTGTGTCCAAATACTGTATGTTCAGTAAAGTGCTGCAAAATGTTAGTAGACCCTGTACTCCTCTCTATCCAGGAAGCTTGGGTTTAACATGTCCCATTCTCTTTTGTTCTGTGCTTGTGAATGCCTGTTGATATGCATTCATTTTTTGCTACTCTGTAGTGTGACTTGGTGATGTAGGATGTTCACCTTATTCTGATCGTAAATCACATCAGAACGTATGCATCTGATGGAACTTGGGAATAAAAATGCTTCAAACACTTATTGCATGACAGACTGGGTAAATTATGCTGAATGTGTCTTAAAAGACGTCACTGAAGATTTAAGATAGCAGGCAGGAAGTGTAAGACGACAAATTTATCTGTCGCTGTTTTTAAAAGCTGGGACAGATGGAGACACTGGTGGTGATAATGTCGCCCATAGCCAGAGAAATGATGACTGGAGTATGAGAGCAAGACTGAGGGATTTAAGATACAGAATGTTGAGTGTGCTTCCCGGAGAAGGGCTTTAAGGGGAGTGGGTCAGTCTAGGCAGATTTAGAGCTTCAGAAGCCTGACTTACCCGCCTATTAGGAACCAAAACTGACAAATGGTAAGTGTAAGTGTGTGTGTGTGTGTGTGTGTGTGTGTGTGTGTGTACACACAGAATATTCATATTCCAATTCTGATAATTAATAATTAGACAGATGAAGGGGGTGAAATTGGAGAGAACACACACACAAACACACACTCTTATGAGCCATCCTAGGAGCTAAAGGACAGTACATTCATCCATGTCTCCCGTCTACACAGATGTTGCACACAAACACACAGAAGCACATTTTAACCTGTGTTGTGAAAATTATAAAAACAATCACAGACATGAATGGTAATCAGGCTGTTACGAAACAATACAATGATCTCAAATGCTTTGATTACACAGCTGCTCTGTAAAGTTGCATAAAGACCACAACCAAAACATTATATCATGTAGGGAATATAAATAATGTTTAAGCATAAGTCAAGACATCAAAGGTTAGATGAGTTCATTTGTTGTGTTGAATTCAGAGTTAGAGCCATTGTGTTTTGGTGCAATACATGGCAGATATATTAGGTGTACAGGCCTATACTGCCACAGGCTTCCTTCCACATTATTTTGTATTACAGTTATGGCTGCAGTGCAGTGTGTGTAAAACAAAATAATATGTGCTGAGTGGGTGTGTAGAACCTACCTTTCCAGCCATAAATTGTCCAAAGCCAGGGGGAAATGTTAGTGTAGAAATAAGTAAAGTGACCAGCGCTGGATACAGCAGACGTCTGTGAGGAAAAAAGATAGAAAAAAATGAAACAACATACAATAAATATCATGTCTTATGGTTTTGTATAAAAAACCTAAACTGAAAAGCAACACAAGTAAACCAGGGTACCACCAGGGTTCTCCAAGTTAAATTTAATACTTTTTAAGACCATTTTAATACTACTAGAATGAAATGTAATACCAACTTCACGGCCATACTGGCAAAACTATGAAGGACATAATGAAAACCAGCATGGATTTTAAGCCCTAAAAAATAATAATTTACCAATCATTGGAATTTAATACAACATGTTATTATAATAGTCACATTAATATTTAAAACAGAATAGCTTTGTTAGGTGTGTGTGTGTGTGTGTGTGTGTGTGTGTGTGTGTGTTGGTATTGCTATACTTGTGAGGACCAAGTATTTAGAAGCAACCTTTTTGGTGAGGACAATTTTGGTTGTGAGGACAAACAAACAAACAAAACGTCTTTCCTGACAACTGACTGATTTGCACACTCCACAGGCAAGAGCGTAAAGCAATTCACTAATGTAAATACTACATGTACTGTAGTCTAATCCAAGTCCCACCAAACCATGCACCAGAGTAAATTGTAACGTTACACACAACACATTTTATATTTACTTAATCCTATGAAAGGACAAAAAAGTAAGACCTTTGTAAATTAAATTAAATACTTCTAAGGCCTTATTTTGAGAATAGTAAATGCAATGCTTTTTAAAATACTTTTAAGACACCATGGGTAGTAGAGTAAAAACAGTAACTACAGTACTTGAGTGAATGTACTTAGTTACTTTCCACAAGTGGTTAGACTTACTTTTTCATGAGGAATCTGTTGATGGCCTTCTGTTTTCTCATGAACTGGACAATCAGTCGGTTCAGGTAGACAAACAAAGCCCCACCAAATCCATTGGCAATACTGCAGAGAGAGAATACACACTCATGCGCACACGAACACACGCACACACACGCACGCACGCACACACACGCACACACACACACACACACACACACACACACACACACACACACACACAATGTTTTTTTTGTTCTTGTAATAAAAATGCATTCTAGGTGATCAAATTGAAACTGCATGAAATTAATGAGTCCACGCTTAAACAAACCAGATCATCAATGATTAACATTTTTCTCTCTCAAACCACCTCCATACAGTAGGTTTTCCCCAGTGCATTTGGGCTCAATAAAAACGAGTTTGTATGTAAACTAGGGCTGTCAAAATAACGCGTTCATTTCGATTAATTAATCTGAGAAAAAATAACGCGTTAAAAAAAATAACGCAGATTAACGCAGATTAATCCATTCCATATTGACGTTTGACCCGGAGCCGTTCTAGCCACCATTCGACTGTAAAATGAAGGAGGGAGACGAGAATGTGCTGCCTGGATCATTAACTGGAACATTTACTTGTAAAAATCTTCTTCCTGCCAACCCTGAAATCTGGTGCCACTGATATATCTACACTTCTCTCTGGTGCTCTGAAGACAATACAGGCAACACAAACACCGCTGCATGTGACGCTAGTTAAGGGCCCTGACACACCAACCAGACGGGCCGACCGTTGGCAGTAAAGCCAGTCGGACTGATCAGTCGGGTCCCGAGGTCCAAAAAATGCCATGCAGTTGCTGAATCTGTCTTCATTTCAGATTGACAAAGGTCAGTTTAAAAGATTTTCGTCAGATTTTGAGTCTTCTCTCTAACACTATACTCGACAGCAGCTAACGTTAGCCTACTAGCTAGTTAACACTATACTCGACAGCAGCTAACGTTAGCCTACCGCTAGCTAGTAGCTGGATTAAACACGGTTACAATGCTGACAGCTAACACTGAACGGTGTAAAGTTTGACTGTGTTTTACTGTAAAAACTGTGACTCAACAGCGGGATGTAACAATCTGCAGCTGCCGAGCTGCCGTCGGAAAAACAATACAGACGGTGCATTCAATGAAACTGGTAAACTACAGCTTCGTGGTGCATTTGAAGTTATTGTAAATGTCCTCGGTAGTTGTTTTTGTCGTTAAACAGCAATTTACTAGTGAAATAAGTTATTGTTATTGTTATACATTATTATTAAATCATTTAATTTTGACCATATGGCCTTAGCAATAAACAAGCCTTTCTTTAATGTCACCAACTGTTGTTTAGTACCCTTTGTTTTCTTTTCATTTTTTACTTTCTTAAAAAGTATCGGTTCAGGCACCGTTAATTATGTATGCGATTAATTTCGATTAATTAATCACAGAGTCTGTAATTAATTAATTTTTTTAATCGATTGACAGCCCTAATGTAAACGTAATGAGTCTCTACTATACTGGAGGTGGATGTCAGGTGCAACTGTAATGCAGTTGAATCTTTTTTACAGTAGATGCAATCCAAATACTGTATGGCATGTGTGTCAAAATCTGAATGGAAGGGAGAAAAAAAAGAGAGTCTACAAAAGATGTCTACAAACAGGATCAGCCGCAGATACAGAAGATGAAGCAACAGAGAAAAACAAAGACACACATTAAAGGAGAAAAAGACTAAAGATGAAAAATGAACAGGGAATCAAAACAAAGGGAGAGGGAGAGTAATATGGAGAGATCATACAGTCAAATGGGGATGTGTGGGGGAGTCAAAGCAGAAGAAGAGGTTTACATAAGCAAGCATTTAAAAGCTCAGTGGGAGTCCTCTTTATAACTGTAAGAGGGAGCGAAAGAAGATAGAAGTAGGGGAGAAAGAATAGACTCAGACAGCAATGCAGACAACCTAATGCTTATGAATTTATCTTGCTGCATTATTAATTCCGTCAAATACCTCTGAATAAATAATGAACAGGATGATGAGGGAGTCTTTGTCCCTGTGTTGCAGCTGAGAAAAACACTGCATATGTGCCATTTCTGTGTTTTTTGCAGTTGTAGCCTTAAAAGGACCAAATGTACCAAACCCTGTTTACGGCAAAGATTAGAATCAGGGTTAGGGTACTGAACTATTTGAGGTCAAGCAAGGTTGGGGTATGGTCAGATAAAGGTGTCTCAGCCAGACTGGTGCAGACACTGAAGAACTGCAGGGTGTGGTGCAATAAACCAGATCAAAATAAATCTTCGGGCTGTAACTGATGATCGTTTTCAGTACTGACTAACAGTTTTTTTGGTTTATAAATGAATTGTTCATCTATAAAATCCCAGAAAATAATCACATATATATATAGACAGACTAACACATTGTTGGTTTTGGTCTTTTCATGGGATTTGTTGGCACTTACAAAAATTTTGAATATTGCCAGTGTTATGCATAAAAGGTACAATGTGAAGTTTTTAACCAATAGTGTCGCTGTTTTGTTTCTACTGTATCTCATATAGTACTCTATGAGCATGTGCAGGAGGACAAATGTGCACACATACAGTACAAAGGTGATGAGATACACATTGCTGCTGATGGTTTGACACTCAACTGATTGACAGAGCATTGTGCCATCAAAAGGTGAAGGGCAAGAAGGTTGTTAGCCGGAGTAAACATGGATGTAAACAATGCAGGCTTCTAAATGTTTAAGAAAAATGTACGAATGTTTACGAGGAAGGTAAGGAAACGTGTGTCACACCTCAAGGACACATGCAATGTGTTTTGGTGAGAAAAAAAACTGAATGTAAACATAGCTTTGTCCACAGAGTAACTTGAAGGTCAGTGTTTTTTTAAGCCCTGAAATGAATTAGTTGCAACAATACTGTCAGTGGATGGTCCTCACAAGTTTTTTTTTTTTTTTTTTTTTTTATAGATATGTATTGACACATACACTCCCACTTATATAATCACTGCACTGCATGCATTTGCAGAAATCAGGGTGTATTTCAGCCTCCTCCTGCTCCAGTGATGGTCACTTCTAAGGCCCAAAGGTGTAAACAGCAAGTAGAATAGTGTGTGACTCTTCAGAGATATAGCACAGACTCTTTCTGGCCGGGATGACTGAGACACTGACCGACTTTCCCTGCTTGACAGCTATTCTGCCCTACAAAGCCAAAACGCAGTAACTACGCTAACACTGAAACTGAGAAAAATGCCTTTAAAGTTTTCACCGTGGCCAGCCAAACATGTTGTGGGTAGAATAGTGGTAATACATTCATATGATGCCTTGTTAGGAAGTATTTTTTGTAGATAAAAAACATGACCACTGATGTGACCTTTGACCCAAAAAATGCAGATACTGCACTCTGCCTTGGGATAACCTTAAACAGCTAAAACACTATTGCAAAGGCAAAGTGCAGTATCTGCAATCTAAATGTATTTATTACCACATTTTGATTGGTTTTAATATAGTTTTTTGTTTTATTTATTAATGTTTGCAAGTTGTGAATGCTAGTAACACCAGGCTCAAAATTAAGATATATATATTTTATTGCAATGCTTCATTCTTTCATCAGTGTTTGGCTTTGGAATTTTTGTTTTAAAGTAATTAATTACAGATCAAGGATGTTTTGAAAAAGTAGTTATAAATTAATGCAATTTACAGTTTTTTTTTTCAACTGCTTACACACACAAAATCTTAACATGTCACACAATTTCATCTGAAACCTTTCACTCAAACACCACAATACCAAATCCGCAAAACCATGCAATCATTCTCAGCCTTCAACTCAGTTTTCAATTTCATAAAACATTATTTGCAAAACACCACACAGAATTCATTACCTAACACACACATATGTAACAGTATTGAGGATATCAGTCAGAGGAGTCAGTCGGAATTTGACAGCTAATTAAAACGCTCTTCCTGCCCGCCCGGCTGCTAGTCCACTTTCCTGGGTGCAGCTAACTTTAGCTAACTGTAACTAACTTGACTGGAGCCACCTTTTGACTTTTAAACCATAACCGTTTTCACTAAAATTGGATTAGCTGCCTGATGCATGAACAGATCAAGAAATGAATGACGCAAGAAACATCAACATGATCATACGAGGATTATCATAACATTGTTGGAGTGGATATTGCCTTCAAGTGAGCAGGTTGGCTAATGTCTTTAATTTGCTAGCGGCTAGCTAGCCATGGTAACAGTTCATTGATAAAGCGGTCATTTGCCAGGCTGTGTGTTCATATTTTGCTATCTTCCTTACACGTCTCTGGATTGGCATTTTAACGCGAGTTTAAACATAATTTTACCATGAAAATGAGCCATAGCATTTCTCAGTAGGCTACCTGGTAGGTTTGTTGGTTCTGTGTTATGGACCGTTATGATCGGGACAACATTTTCGGTATAAAGGTCCCTACAGATAGGATCTTGCAACGGTGTTGCACTCTGAAACCATTATTTTCAACAGCTTGTGCAGCGCAAGAACGATCTGGCTACAAAGTCAGATTGCAATATCTGCAGTGTCAAAGCTGGGGAAACAAAGCCAGAACGCAGTAACTGCTAAATCCAAGCTAATACAAAGCCAGAACGCAGTAACTGATGTTCAGTACCGCAGTTACTGCGGTTTGCCTTTGTATTAGCTTGGATTTTGTAGTTACTGCAATTTTGACACTGTCGTTTCTCTGAAACGGAACGCAATTAAACCAGGATACTTTGTCACAAGACAGAACAGATGTCACAAAGCCTATTTCAAGTCATAACTCAATTTTGACAAAATGTGTAGTTACTGCGTTTTGGCTTTGTAGGGCAGTATTGGCAGGGGAAGATGGAAAGTACATGGATGCACCAGCACACTGTCTCACATAGCACAGTGTGAAAGATGAAAAAATATGAGAGGAATTTTCTTCTCTTGAGCAGTCTGCGCAGTTACACACAAGCATAAACTTTCATCTAAGAGAGAGATTGAGAGATGGAGAGAGAGCACCCCTCCCTTCTCTCCACCAGCTTCTTTCCAGGAGCCCCTGGTCTCATTCACAGCCATGGAGGAGCCCTCAGGCTAAGGCAAGATGAAATAAGACATCCCTCAATGCTCTGGCAACGGTTGCCAGCTGAGTTATCCATGTTAGGGGACTCACGCAGGCTACGCTGAAGTAATACCTTCACAAGCTACAGTGAGTGCAGCTCCTGAATAATATCTGAATCTATGTTGCAGGCATGGTAAAAATTGGAGTACCTGTCAGAACAGCCAGATGTGCCAAACAAGTTAAAGTATAGCAAACCAAACCTGTGTTTTTACTACCAGTGTGTGGTAACAAATGTTTTTACCACTTTCTAATAAGCGAGTATTTTTTTTTTTTTTTGGCATTTTAGGCCTTTATTCAATAGGACAGCTTAGACATGAAGGGGGAGAGAAAGGGGGAATGACATGCAGCAAAGGGCCGCAGGTCGGAATTGAACCTGCAGCCTCTGTACATGGGGCCCAAGCTCTACCAGGTGAGCTATCCAGGCGCCCGTAAGTGAGTATTTGTAAAGCTCTTACACATTGTAAATTATTGGTTAAAAATCTTTGATGGTTTTGAATTCATAGCTCACTTTACTTTTCTTTTTTGGTTTTGAAATATATTCCAAACCTGTGCCCATACAGTATGCATTTGTGAAATCAGAAATTGACCAATCACCAGTCAAGACTCACCCAATGACAGCGAAGGCAGGAAGCTCCTGGAGGTCAAACGGAAAGTCTAGCCGGAAACTGGTTTTAAAAAGGGCTGTGATGGTCTCTGGGGAAAGAAAAAGTACAGCAAGAGTCAGGAAGGAGAACAGACCACTGCCAAAACAATCATCCAAATGATGAAATGATGTGTAGGCGCTGACTCCTAACCGACATAATATAGGTATAATATATATATAATATATAATAACAGAGGGCTGGAGAAAATGTTGTCAAAAACTTGGGCTAACAAGGCACTGGAAACCTGAGGTAGACATTTGATTGGCTGTGAGTTTGAACATCTGCTTCTGAAAACTGAAACTCTGGTTGTTCTTCAACTGTAGTCAAAACAAATCTTCATCTTTGCTGCGAGCTTCCACCCTCAGCTTTCCTCAGTTTACTGGTTTCAGGTATAATCACAGTCCACGTGCCTTCGTCCTTTGCTGATCAATGGGCCATTTTCATAGTAGACATTCGGACATATGCAACTAAAGCTCAGGTGGGATTATAACAGTACCTTGGGGTCTTGTTCGCGAGTGAGGAGACAATGGAGCGGGAGATTGGTCGGAGAATCGGCGCAGCGGGTGCGGTATTACATTCAATTTATCGCACCGTCGTGTATTTTTATCATGAAGATGTGAGTTTCACCCATGTAAGTAACCTAAGTAAAGGTAGTTTGACAGACTTTTCTGAACTAATATTTATTTATTAATATTAGATTAATATAATTAATATTGTGATTGTAAAGGTATTTTGAATCATTCCCACATACTTCCATCATAATACAGTATTTTGAGCACAAGTCTGCTTTACCTTCGTCTCTGTTCCACACAGCCAGTACTCTGAAGATGAAGGCACTGAAGGTAGCAGCAAAAAAACCTCTCCAATAGTTCCTCACCGCAAAAAACGTGGATGTTACTTCAATACTGAACAACACACCTGGAACACAAACACAAACATTGCATACCATTTAAATTGATTGGTGACAGTTTGACCATTATGTACTCCACACAAAGTACTCAGAAATGCCTGGGTTATGCATGATTAATAATACAGTACAAAAAGACGTGTCATGTAGTGATAATAGTGTTACAAGGTACACGGTATGTTTATATGCCATTTCAAATATGAATATGCATGACCTTAGATAAGTAACAATGACATTTCTGGACATGCATAATCCTTGTTGTGAACTGTTTTACTTGTGTAATGATGACAAAAATATGTTTTTCTTTTGTTTTAAGAGCCACACAACTGTGTTCACAAACATCATCTTTCAGACATGTTCAGTTGGAGCTTAATGTTTATTTATGATTCCAAAATTGCATGGCAACACCAGATACTGTATGTACTGATAGACTCCTTTCAGCTGCTTTTCTCCAGGTCAGTATTAGCTGGACATGTCATAGTGACATGGGATGATATCAGAAGTACAGACAAAGATATTGCCTTCGTATAAGCACGTATTAAAAATCATACACCTCCAGTGTATTGTGTGCCAGACTTACGTTACTATATATTTTTCTCTGAAGACTCACCTCCTATGGGGGCAGCAAAACAGCAGCCCACTCCCACAGCACAGGCCGCTGCCAGCATCTCAATGTTTCTTGACTCATTCTAAAATACACACACACACACACACACACACACACACACACACACACACACACTTCAGTCAGACTTTAAGTAACTAGCTTGAAGTACAAATTAAAAGATAGAATCTGAACACATTAAAAAGGAAATATAACACATTGAATATACAATAACTATATACCACTGACAAAACTGACTTTGACACTAAGTGGCAGTTCAAAACAGAGCTATTTAATCATGTTCAAAAGGCTGGTGAAGCAAACAAGTTGTTAAACTTCCAAAGAAATAAAAAAGTTAAGAAAGTAGTTCAATGCTCCAAAAGCACTTAAATAGCATCTCAAACGGCACAGTCTGTACCAAGACCATCCACATTCCTCTCTAAAAGAGAATAATGATGAGGTTCCATCAGATGAAGAGTTGCAGTGTTACCACAGTAAGACAGATAGGAAAAGAATAAGGGAAAGGACTGAGCTGCATGACTGCAGGGCAGAGGATCACAGTGCAACCTGGCAAATTCAGTTGTTTTTTTACATGCCTGATCTTACTTACCTTCATTCCTATTAGACTGGCTTCCTTCAAGCAGCATGGCAGTGATAAAGAGAGGTTAGTGCAGTGTTTCCCCTAGAATTTTTTCCAAGGGGGGGGTGACCTCTCCAACTATTTATGAGGGTGTCCAAACACTTAACTGTGTGGTTTAGTGCACACATTTTTTGAAAGTAAATACAAACAACATTGATGTACACATCACACAACTATTTAGCAACAGTTTAAAGGTTGCGCGACTTTGGCTACATTGAACATGTATCATATGCGGACCGGTAGCGGAGCATATGTGTAAGTAAGTGTAAGTTTTAACTGGTTACACCAGCTGTGCAAACACATCGTAGGATTGTGTGAGTCACAGGCCAGACGAAGAGCTTTTGCTTTGGGATTGCTGTTGTTTCTTCAGTTTTTTGGAGCTGTGAAAACGTCAATTTACTGTCAGCTGTTATCAGAGGACAAAGGTGAAGGAAACAAGAAACAAAAACATAAACTCTCAAAATGAAACTGCCAATACCCTCATTCACAGTCATTCAGTCATTTCCTGTAAATCGGTAGTTTAAATTTTAAAGAAAAAAATGACACTTTATGATCCATTTCTGTGTAAAAGGGCCGCACACTACCTCGCGTAAAAAATATAAATAGAAGACTGCCCTATTTTTACGCTTGTAGAGCGGATCTCCACGGAGCATACGCACCACCATGCGCTGCTCTCGTGCCCGGTGAAGCCAGTTTCATTGATTATAGTGGAAGCGTAGTGTTGGAAAGTCCGCTCCGCATAACGTCACGTGTGCAATGTAGCCAGCCCGTAACATTCATTCGAATGAATTGAATTTTTAAGGTGAGGAACGAGAAGCGAATTGTGAAAACAGCTTTATCTCGCGCATCCGTTTATATATATATATATATATATATATATATACATACATATATATATATATATATATATATATATATATATATATATATATATATATATATACACACTGTATATAGGATAATTATATAATTTTGTCATTCTTTCAGAGGGAGCGGGGGGTCGTTACTAAAACAATGGTAGGGGAAACACTGTGTGTGTGTGTGTGTGTGTGTGTGTGTGTGTGTGTGTGTGTGTGTGTGTGTGTGTGTGTGTGTTTCCTTTGACTGAACACTCAGTGGCTTAGCCTGGTTTTACAAACTTACAGTGTGGAGCTCTTGATAAGCATGCTGTACACCAGCTCACACACACACACACACACACACACACACACACAGAAAGATGGTCCCAAAAAAATTTAACTGTGTGGTCAAGAAGAGACCTATCGCAAATACAGTTTACACTGCAAAACATGTTAATATGGAATGAATATTTTAAAAAATGCCAGTAGGCTGGAATATTTCCAACTCTTCCAAGTTTAAATCCCTTCTGTTTAACATTTTCATAAGAGAGTACAATGATAGAGTATATTCTGACACACTTGTTTTCTCTCAGCACTTTGTGATTTGATATTTACAATTCAGTCATTACAAACCCATGTTGTACAGCCCAACATTTGGCCTCACAATCCGAGTCTGATTCAGCCAACTCTCTTAACTGCACAAACTTGTGGTAAATTGCTCTTTTCTACTTGATGAATGGCACCTGCTTATGAGGAGGTTTGCGCTTACAGTATGATGATGACACAGTGAAGATTTAAAAAAAGAAATGAAACAGGAACAAAACAAAAAAAGAATAGGACATGGACTGTAGGGCATGCTGGGAATTGTGTGATTTAATTACCTTAATCCCTACAAGACCGGGCTCCTTCAGGAAGCATAGGAGTAAGGCAGAAAGTTAAGCTAAGAAACGATGAATAAGACTTTTTTTTTACTGCCAATACTAACTCAGTGTTTATCATTGTAGGATTGAACAAATATCAATCTGGTTTTATTATATTTTATTCCAATAATTACCAAAAGTGTTTTAGCACCAACACGATAAATCGGCATTCATAGATCTGATTAAAAAAAATTCCAATTATATCTGATCCAGTGTCTGCTTTTTTCAAACAATGGTGTTCTCCACATGTGTGCTGGAGTACTTATCCCTCTTTCTTTTTTTTCTTTTTGTAAGTACAACAAAGCAAGCTGAAACAGAAAGTGTTTTTTTTACAGCCCACGGGCTACATTAGCATACTGTACTTCAAACTGTGGAGAGGACCAGATACTGCTGCAGAGGGACACTTCATACACGGGCACACGCTCTCTCAGCATTAATATGCAATAAAATGCAGCACAACACTCCAGAGGAGGGGGGGAGGGGGGGACAGTAACAGAGGGTTAGAGGGAGATAATATGGATTAAGACAATTACAGAAGATGAAAAGGTAGATAGGCAGATGGAAAGTAAAAGTGGTAAAATGGAGGAGACCAAATGTGTTTACGGAGGGTTGTATACCACTGGGTAGAGCTGAAGATCTTTGCCTGAACCCGACGGGTTTGCTCTTAATTTCTATCATTTTACACAGGCTCGGGCTGGGCTCGGGCTTGCGCTCCGGGTTGCGCGGTAAATGAGCAGTCAGGTGATACGTTTCGATTAGCGCGAAAATGGATGCTGAGGAGGTGAAATGGAGGCTTGCCTCTGGAGGACTTATTTTGGCCTGGTTGCAAGACAACATTTTTTTCAGGTTAAAGTTAAATGTTCAAAATGAATGAGACACCAAGAGCTATCCTTTTCTAACTCAGTTTTGGAATTTGTCTGGAGAACAAAAAGCGATTTTCTGTTGGGATGAACTACTACATATTTTGCTCAGCTTCCTATTCATTTACAGAATGAAACATATTCAACATTTTGTCCATTATTTAAAAGAAGACTGCTGGTAAACTCGGTAAGCAGAGATTCTTTCCAGTTTGCTTCTATTGCATTGTATTATTGCTGCAGTACATCTTGTCTTAACCAGTGAAGTTTTGAAATTGCAAGATATTTCCTGCATTCCTGACGGAGGAAACATGTCATTTCTTAGGCAGCTCTGAGGTTTTATGTGAAATTGTGCTCAGTCCCAAGAGTAACCCCACTAATAATAATTATTATACTATATGGCCAAACATTTAAGGACACCCTGTCAACATACTTTTACGTACTTACTGGGGCTGTGTTTCATGGTTTGGACTAGGGCCCTTCATTCCATTTAAATTATCATTTTGTGCTACAGCCTCTATATGTTGATCTAGAGGGCGTGGACAACTACATATTTTGCAGGGAATGCAGAGTGTGACTCCAACATCACCCAACATCAGTGTTGGACTTAATTAACACACTTATGGATGAATGGAAACAAATCCCTGCAGCCAGGTTCTAAAATCTGATAGAGAGCCTGAAACCAGCAGAGTGGAGGCTGTTATGGTGGCACAATAATGCCCATTGATATGATCTTCATCAACCACATATGAGTTAAATGTGCCGATGTCCACGCACATTTTGCCATGTACTGTAGGTAGATAATGCGTACAATATATTTGAGACTGTTTCTGTTTCTCTTTGCATTAAGATATCAGTTGTGCCAATTCAGATGACTACATAAAGGTTTCTTCCTTTCCTTTAAGGACATATTGTAGATACAGTGTGGGGTAAACTCTGTCACTGCCCTATGTACTCTCTTCAAACCCTCCCATCTTCCCACCATTACATCCCTCAGAGAGGTGCTCAAATCTTCAGAAAAGAGAGAGATGAGAGTCAAGATTTCCTCTTCCTCCTCCAGCACTCAGACTCCAATCCCAATGGACAGAGAAGATAGAGAAGAAGAAGAAGAAGAAGAAAGGAGGAGAAGAAGAAAGGAGGAGAAGAAGATGAAAATTATATTGCTTTCCTTTTTAATCTGCATCCTTTCCATCATGCTTTTTACCCCTTCGCTTCCTTTCCCCTACTGAAAGTTTCATCTCCGTCTCGCCACATTTCTCTCTTGGAAAAGATAGTTTTGAAGATGAAAAAGATCCAATTTGCTGACAGATAACATACTGATTAAATATTTATAAAATGGGTTATTACTGGTTGTTGACTTTACATGGGATGAAAGAAATTGATTCCTACAAATAAATGTGTACTTAAAACAGCTGGCTAGTGATATGTCAATGCTGTGTTCACAATTTGTTTCTGCTGTCCTAAGTGGCCAAAAAAACTTTAGTGGCCAGCTAGCTCTATTCATACCAATTACATTGTTTTTTTATGTTTAAAGGTCCCATGACATGGTGCTCTTTGGATGCTTTTATATAGACCTTAGTGTTCCCCTAATACTGTATCTGAAGTCTCTTTTCCAAAATTCAGCCTTGGTGCAGAATTACAGCCACTAGAGCCAGTCCCACAATGAGCTTTCCTTAGTATGTGCCATTTCTGTGTCTGTAGCTATTGAGGAGGAGAGAGGGGGGGGCAAGGTGGAGAGTGGGGGTGTGGCCTTGACCAACTGCCACTTTGCTCGTTTGAAAGCCATGATGTCTCTCTCTCATGGGTGGGCCAAATTCTCTGGGTGGGCAAAGCAGAGAAAGGGGAGGTAACCTTGCTCCTTATGACATCATAAAGGGAAGATTCCAGATTGGCCCATCTGAGCTTTCATTTTCTCAAAGGCAGAGCAGGATACCCAGGGCTTGGGTTACACCTATCACTATTTCTAGCCACTGGGGGACCATAGGCAGGCTGGGGGAACGCATATTAATGTTAAAAAAACTCATAAAGTGAAATTTTCATGCCATGGGACCTTTAAGATGAGATACAAAAATAAAAAGTACAACTAAATATAGCTGTATATAGCAATCAGTCTAGCAAATGATGACTTATTGTGCTTTTTATAATGGTATTATAACAAAGAAACCTCTTTATTATTTTTGCACTAACCCTACTTAAAATCCTTCTCAGTTTCCTTTCTAGATACCGCATGATAATGTTTGCATGTTTACTTCAAAGAGCACTAAGCTTTACTGTCATGTCTCTGACTGATTTGAATTTGAGCTTCTTTTTTTTGTATTAACTGTCGATGAAAATATTACCCAGAAAAAAAAGTAGTCAATTCCTTTTTCAGCCCTGAATAGTGTTTGCAGGTATTAATTTCAGCCCGAGGTGAAAAAGAGTTTTCAAAGCATTCGCTGCTCAGTAAGCTTGTTTCTTTGAGGGCACACTAATAACTGAAGGTGACTCAGATGAGTGTGTCAACATTTTTATCCACTCAGATCATCTCACATACACTCAAATACTACATTTGGTGTGTAGAAGTGAAGGAGATTGAATGGAAATATGCCGTTGGATATTTGAGTTGATGTTGAAAATAGTTTCTTATAAGGTGTATGGAGTGAACAGTGTATATGGAAATGTAATGAAAAGAAAAATTAATAATAAATGTTTTGCCAGTAAATCACAGTTGAGAGAGAGTGAAAAGAAGGGCAATACGGACATAAAACAATAATAAGACTTACCTCATAGATTCCTCCAAACAGAGACATGAACTTGCTGAGGAGAGCAGCGCACAAACTGGCGATGTGTACGAACGGACCCTGACAGGACAAAAAGAAAACACAAAAAAACAGGTTACAACATGCTACAAGTTCAGAAGTTCTCTCCTGTTTGTTGTGCCTCACACAGGAGAGCACACAACAACTCTTTGAAAACACACCAACAACAACAAAGTCTGCAGTGAATATTAAAATTCTGGAGGTGTTCAAAGTGGAAATAACATGATTAAAAGTGAGAGCATCATCACATCATGCTCCCGTTAAACGAAGCGAGAGGCCTGCGCTGAATCCAAACTGACGATGCTGCTGCATTAGTATGCAAACAAAAGGGCCTGAGGCTTGTGTGTGTGTGTGTGTGTGTGTGTGTGTGTGTGTGTGTGTGTGTGTGTGTGTGTGTGTGTCCTCTGAGTATGTCTTCAGGCTAGGAAGTCTTTTGGGGTATACCATACTTGGAAAATGTTTTTGCTAAAGAACACTGACACTGAAACATCTGCATAACTAGGTTGGGTATCCTGAACCTCTACAAAGACATTATTCTCCCTCCCTTTGTGTTTAGAAAAGGTCTCGAGTCAAATCTGCATCTGCAAACTCCTTTCATTCTTTCATTGTTTTTTTTCCTTCTACCAATTTCACAATCGTTGCTCTCGACCTGAACCTAAGCATATCGGCCCCATCGTGTGCTTTTTATGGATCATTTTTAACTCATGCTGCAGGGATGTGGATCTGGAATGGAAATGAGCTGGGAGAGGGTTATGCTTCCCCAGGGAGTTCATGTATGCATGTAGCATGTTAGTTTTGTATGTATGTATGCACTGTAAATCTGAATTACACCACACTTTACAACCTGTTCAACCAGTGCTCCGGCACTTCGCTCCGAACTGCATGGGGTTTTGATGACAGAATGATTTGAATTAAAGTCCAGACAGCTGGTATTCTGTCCTAAAATTTTGCGAATGGATGTTGTGTAAACTGGCATTCAAACCTGATGGCAGCTGGGTGCCAGTCTGGATTCTGTATCACAGACACATTTTTTCACACTGTGAATCACTGAAACTGTATTAGGAAACAACATAACTGTTGTTTAATATGGGTCAGCATTTGAGTTCTGCTGGCATTGCCATAAAGTGGAAAATTGATTTTGTTTCACAAAGTCAGCCATGATGAGATGATTCTGTAATGGACAGTTTATGTGTGTCAGTGGCAGGCACGCGCACACACACACACACACACACACACACACACACACACACACACACACACACACACACACACACACACACACACACACTTACTTGCACTCCCACAGACAAAAACATGATATTTCAGCAGCTTGCATTTCATCTCCATCTTATGAGTCACATATTGATTGACTCATTGGCTGACATAGTTGTCAGCTTTTGCTGTGCCTGTGTGGACACATGGACGCATACAGTACAGTATAGGGGCCCATAGAGCGGGTAAAGCTGATGTGTATGTGTTACCTCCTTGCCCAGGGGCATGCCGCTGCCCAAAGCACAGGTGAGGCCAATGACTTTGGCCACGAAAGTTTTGAACGTGAGGTATTCCTTCAGCACAACTCCTCGCAGGATGGTCTTCATCTCTGGAATACCTGAACCTGCAGGGGAGCACAGTGGGCACTTAGCGCTGACTGTCAACTCATTAAAGAGAAACCAAACTGACCTTTACTGTAAGTGGACACATACTGGCATCACCAACAGACCAAATACTTATAAATTACACAGCAATAGCAGCATAATAACATTTTGCATACATATTACTTGCTGAGAATTAGATAAGAAGATCGATAACACTCTACTGTCAGCAGCTGTTAACTTAGCTTAGCACAAAGACTAGAAACAGGTGAAAACAGCTTTGTCCAAAGGTAAAAAAATCCGTCTAACAGCACCTCGAAAGCCCAGTGACATCATACTTCTATCTCATTTGTTTTAACTGTATAAAAAAATAAGACATGTTTCAGTTTTATGAGGGGTTATGTGCAGGACAGGACCATTACACATAACCGTCTCGTAAAAATAGACATGTTAAACAAACATCCCCCCCGTTTCTAGTCTTTTTTGTGACCAATTATCTATTAAATCTGGAAACATGTACACAGAGGCACACACAAAAAAAAAGAAATAAGCAATTTCAGTCCTATGGTGAGGTGAGTAAGACACACTTCAGTGCAATCCCTCCTACAAAAAGCAAGGGCAATGCCTCTTAGACTAGGGAGGAGAGAAACAAAAAAACGCAAAGAGAGAAATAATCTAAGAAGAGAAAATGACAATAACAGAAAAACAAAATGCAGCAATTCCAGATCCTGTCCTAACCCTACAAAAAAAAGAGAAAAAAGAAAGGGGTTTTCAGTTTTTATGCTAAGCTAAGCTAGCCTGCTGCTGGCTCTAGCTTCATTTTTAGCGTACATACAGGAAAGTGATATATAATCTTCTTCTCATCTAATGCTAAGCAAGAAAGCAAATACGTATTAAACATATTTGGCCAATAGGTCAAACTATTTCTTTGAGATGAACCTCATCTGGTTGAAAAACATGTATGAGAATTTCAAAGAACTATGCCTTTACATTGCAAATTGACCAACTGGAATAATAAACATTTAGCTTCCATGGCTTTTTTGATTAAATCTTGACTCTCTGACAGGAGAAGTAATACAGTTTGGTTAGATACATTTTCAATTTTAAGAGAACCCTCCAGAATATCATTTTCTTCATTAAAATGGTAATGGCAACTTCAAATGCCACAATTTTATATTATTTTATATATAAAATTTTTTGAATGCTTCGCCATGTTTCATTTTGAACTCTGCATGTAGGACATTACTGCAGAAGTCATCACCATAGGCAAAGAGTCGTCATGTTTGGTCCTCAGTGCTCATGTGTAAACAGCCTACTGATTCCCTGTATATTGCAGCCACTGAAGTATCAATTTATCGTGTCATGTGTGCTCACTTATCTGGCATTACAGAGTAATGAATGTGACAAGTGTCTAAGATTACTTGCACAGCAGATTATTACTTCTTTTTTATAGTAAGCTGACAATAAAACACTGTCTCACCTACAACACAGTCTAAAACAGTGATTCAGTGAGGTGAGAGGGAAAAGAAAGTGTGTCTCAGTGATAGATAGATTCTCAGGAGCACACCTATCTCTTTAGCCTCTGTTACTTAGAGTGACAGTAAAGTCTCTGCTATACCTGCAGCAGAAATTACTTCAGGCACCTGATGGAGTACTGCACTGAATTCAAACAACCTGAAGTATATTTTATAAGTAACCTAGAGTATACTACAGCTTTGAATTGTGCGCAGAACTCGTAGAGAATTTCTCTCCCTCCCTCATCTGATACTGAAGAAGAGGAGGCCCCCTGGGGAACAAGCAGAGCCTTTAGGGGCAGAGCCTAAAGAGGTGCAGAGGGGATTTACAGTGTGTCACAGTAGTGTTGCACTGTAGCAAGTACAATTTACTGTAGACACAGGTGTTTACAGTAGGGGTTCATTACAATACAAGGTGGCATCAGTCTGGTAGCAGAAAAAGCAATATACGAAATACGAGAGCTATCAGGGTTTAATTTCACTTCACAGTTTTAAGATATAGAAGTACAAAAACTGAATTTATTAATAAGGTGTACAGTTTTTACAGTGTCTGCTCTGCATGCCCAGTACCCCCTGCTATGGGTGAGCCCTTTCTTCCAGGACTCTCAGGGAGCGGGCTAGATTATGGTTTAAATAGTTGCAGAAATCATCTTTGGAGTTATAATTCAGGAGGCTTATGTTAAAGGAAGCTCCACATACAGTCTGACCCTACCCACATCTGACAAAATGCAACCTTGATGATTTTTCCTATTTCAAACATTGATGGACATCACAGAATTACTTTGTTGGTAAATGTACTGATCTTAGTTCATTATGCCTATTATACCATATCTTGGTCACCTGACTGAATACTGTGCTGTACATATGAAAGCACCTTTGTTGTTCTTGACTGTATCTACAGTAATATAGAGCTGAAACTAATGGTTATAGAGCAATTATTGATTTAATTTATTTCATTACTCAATGAATTGCTTAGTCTACTAAATATATAGATACTGGAAAATGCTCAAAAAGGCCAAGGTGGCATCTTTAAATTGCTTGATTTATCTGACCAATAGGTTAAACCCTCAAATATTTCATTTACAATGAAATAAAACAGCACATTCTCACATTTGAGAATCTAGAACCAACAAATATTTGTGACTGCTATCAATTATTGTTGATTCATATTGCATAATCATTAAATTAACCTATTGTGCAGCACTACTGTAATATGCACAATTCAACATTTTTAATGTGATTCTATTGCCCCTTTTTAAATGTCTGTTGTATGTTTTCTTTATGTTTGTGCTCTGTGTATAAGTTCTGTTTTGTGTGTTGGTCGTACCAACAGCCTGGGGGGCGAGAATCTGGGTGAAGCCAGCTGAGAAGGTGATGAGGACTACAGGGTAGGTGACCCAGGCCAGATACTGCAGAAACACATTACTGTCCAGACCACCGTACATCCACTTCTGTGCTGTGGACACACACACAAAACCAGGGCAGACATGTAAACCACAATCCAATATATCCAACAACGCAGAACACAAAATACACACAGTAAGAAAGAGTGTATGCATGTATGGATATATACCGTACACTTCACAAACAACAGCTTTATATGTCTTGCAAGTATTTAATTAGTTAAGGTAAACATGTCATGAGGACAAATAATGCACATACACACACGCACAGCTAAACACACGCACACAGAGCTGCGTGTGTGTCTGTCTGTGTGTGTGTGTCTCCTAAGGACAAGTGGTTAGTCTTTAATGTTTACTTCTCTTTGACAGCACAACACACACACACAGAGCCTTAGAAATCCATTTGAATTAGAGCTGTTCCCGTGAGGTTTCAGATCAGCTCTTACAACTTCCTTCATCATTTTAATACTTCTACCTTCCGCTTCCTGGAATGTAGAGTTGACTCAAATCCCCCGTTCACAATCATATCCTCACTCAGTTTCCTGCCTCCACATTGCAGGTAGATGAATAATGCCATAAGAGGTCTTCCATCCATCCCTTGATCCACCTTGACTGCTTCTGTATTTACTACTGTATTTCTTCCTTTCTATCTTCATTTCCTTAGAGCCTACTACTCCCCCTTGCTTCTATCCCTTTAACAAATGTGTTAAGTCACCATAGGCAACACATTGATATTTTCTGCACTAAGTTCCAGTGGTTGTCCCAAGAGCTCAATCCTAAATACAATATAGCTCTATTTACGAGCTCCTGTTGGGCCAGATCATTCAAAAACAACCCTTTTCATTGCAATGGTATACAGTTATCTCCAGAGTTTATCTTCCAGAACCCACTGCAATAAAAACATGTTGGATGGCTCATATGTTTCTCCAGCTGAATGAAATTAATCTGAGAGAACTGCAGGCTTTAATTCTAATGGCACTATAAGTCAAAAACAGGCTTTGACAGATTTATACTAAACTACACACTAACAAGTATAACTGGCACCTGTCTCTTTTAGCCCCCCTCCCCTCCTGCTCTGATTGGTCAGCGTTTTCAGGTCTTCCGCATCTGTACTGTCATAGTCTCTGGACCGTCATTGCATCCAGAAAATGACTGTCACGGCACAGTAGTGAAGTAGCATCACCCATTTACCTTTATATGGTATAGTTGTGACATCACAACCGTATGGAAGTCTCGACAGCTCGTTTAAAGGCACCCTTTCTGAATATGGGCTCTGTGCATTTCTCTGTCGTTTGTGCGTTTTGATACTTTCACAGTATTAATATAGCACCTTGACCTGCTTTATAAATCAAAAGACATGGAAATCTCACTTTTTTAAAATATGGAACATTTAATAAATAAAGTTGATCCTTGCATTCTCCAACCTTCTATCCCTTCCTCCCTGTCTTGATCCATGTATCATCTATCATAAATAATGTATCCCCTCCTTGTTTCTAACAATGCATCCTTTACTTTTGAAATGACCCGCATTTGCCTCTGCGTTCATTGACACTGTTCATGCCCCAAACTAAGGTACAGAATCCAATCCCTCCCTCCATCCTTGCCTCACCTTGTAGACAGATGGCAATGCAGAAGTCCATCACCCAGCTGACCAGGGCCATGAGGAGTCCCAGCAGGATGAGGAAGATCCAGTCCTCCCCGACCCGTGAGATCAGGAACTTCTGACAGCGAACCGTGCAGACTGCAGAGATGGCAAGAACACAACATAACATGTTAGTGGACTACAAAAACCTCACACTACAACTACATTACCCAGGAATTGGCACTGAGGTTTGGACAGTGCAAACAGTATTGGATCTATTAGCCAATCTTGGCAACACAGTTGCTGTGTTTCCATCCAACACTTTTGAAATGCTGAGCAACAGTAAAGATGTTGCTGCCCAATAATCCACTCAATCCTGAATATTGTTTTACTTTGTTTTGATGAGTAGTAGCAGTAACCCCCATAGGGGAGTCAACACATTTTTTTGAAAATTGTAAAATCTATAATTTCTCCCCAAATTTAATCAGTGGTGTCTGATACGTGATGGATGGATAAACAATGGAATCAATCTTAAGTCCACACAAACATACAACGTGGCAATTTAGGTAAGACTTTAATTTACTTGAAGGCTCTACAGTATGTTACTATGTTTGACACTAACAATGGGGAAAATAGAGACAGAGCTTTGAGACTGTCATTTGAGTTAAGTTTAGAGATAAATTTCCTTTAAGACTTAAACTAGATTTAAACTAGTATTAATTTATTCATTAAGGAAATGCATTTTTTTTATGTGCTACTTATCCAAAATGTCTTTATATTGACAAAAACTTATTTCTTTTTTTTATTGATAAAAGCCGGGATGGAAAGCCAGCTACTGTACCTTTGATGTAGAAGTGAAATGCTGAAAAAGTTATATGACCTTAGAAATAAACAGTTTTACCAGCATCAACTACGTCCAGCAGAGGTTATCACACAGCACTAGGTTATGACAGAAACTCAAAGACTGTATGGTCCCCTTGTGTTAAGATTATTACCTGCAATGTAATGGGGCAAGAGACTGAAGACAAAACAGACTACACTGATCTACTACACTGAATGTATATTAAACGCACTACACAAGTCACAGCAAGTGGATGCACTAAAAGCAAAACACACACACACAAAGCAGTGCATTAAGAACAATCAGATCTGCTTTACTCACCTGCAAGTAACAGGAAACTAAGATTCACAATTTGCTGTATAACACTCGGTCAGAGACATTCATACACAGTTACTAATTCAGAAAAATTAAGGTGCTAACATGAATCAAGCTCTGCACACTAAAATATGTTTCTGAAAACTTTTGAAGCAAGAAAAAATACAGTAACAGAATATTGATTCATATTTGATCAGCACTGCCTAGTTTGACAGTTAGATTTCTCGGCTCAGATTGGATGTTTGGCTTCGGGTGCGGTGGAATCTTGCAAAAGCCATTACTTAGGGGCATCAGGAGGCAAGGCAAAGGAACCTGATCTTTTTCATAGTTTATCTGATTTATGTAGCACTATCTTACATAAATATTAGTGACAAATATGGCAAAACCTATTTGTTCTAAAAGTTACCAACTGAATCTTTAATGGGAACACAGTGACTATACAGTAGCATAACGGTAATGAATGAGTTAGCCATTGGCCCATATGACTTAATGTTATCTTCTCTTGGTTCTTTTGAAAATAGTCTGTGTGACTGTGTGAAACAGACAAGAACTAAAAAGGCAACAATGTATTTCCTTCTTTTCTCCCCCTTGGCCTGGACCAACTAAACCGAACTACAGGTGTGAAAGCGACCCTTTGGAGAACACAAACCTTTGCCAAGGCTGCACAATTCTCCAAACTACATTTGGATCTGCATCACATTACATTACACATGTGCCAGATATTTGTTTCTATTCAAGTGAAGTATTTAATGAGAAAATAATGTACATGTTCAAAAATGCCCAATACATTTAAATGTTATGGAGCCAGGTGTCAGCAGATCACTGGCTGAAGTGCTTCTACCTATTGCATGAGTACAATTATTTGGTGGCAAATTAGGACTAATGGCCTTGGACTATATAACAGACTATTAGTATCAAAGAAGTGTTTAAAGGTGTTAGCACAGAGCACCAAAGCCAAAGATTTAGCAGAGACTTGCAGAGTATATTTAATTGGTAAGTGGCTGAAATGTAAAAAGAAAAACATCTCTAAAACATAAAAAGAAATTGATTTTTAGAGTCGAGGCAAGACTAGTCTATATCCGTTGCGTTCCACTTTCGCTGCAGGAAATTCCGCCAGATGCATGTATTTTCCGTTTCCTTCTGCTTTCTTTGTGTTGGAATTTTAAATTCGGTGGATTTATGATGACTATTGTTGACTGCTCCTCAGATCTCTGCAGGGTAAATTGAGACAGCTAGCTAGACTATCTGTCCAATCTGAGTTTTCTCTCGTACGACTATTTTGCAGCGGCTCTGTGCTGAGTTTAGCACCATCCGTGACGATTCTGATTAGTTTAAAGAAATGCCATTAAACCAGAGCATGTTTTCCTCCCATCCCCGAATGCTGTGTGGAGTAGCCAGACTCTCCTTCAGCGCGCTTTGGAGGAGGGTCTGGCAAAGCAAGACTAAGGCAAGACTGACACCTCTGTTTGACTGACAGACAGGGAGAAGAAAAAAAGAGACAGAAAGTGAGAGTGGGCAGGAAGTGCATGATATATACTGCAGGGATGGAGAGAAAAATGCAGATACATACTTACACACCAACACACATACATGCACACATTCCCCAATCAACACCTTCAGGAGCTGTCAAACACACATGCTGGCAAAGGGTGTGCAAGCACATTCACAAACACACACACAATCATTGATTAGCCTTTGCTTTCTATCACTCCACAGACTAGTGGACAGACAGTTATGGGAAAATTCTGAGAAATAGGCTTCATACATGTGTATATTAAGATTTAGTTTGAGCATGTGTATGTGTGTGTGTGTGTGTGTGTGTGTGTGTGTGCGTCATCTAACCCCTAAGGGCCGTCTGTGTTCTTTGACCCCTTCTGTCATCCAGACACTAGTCAGTGTAAATGATTGTTAGTGTGTATGTTTGTGTATGAGAGAATGCATGTGTGCAGACATGATTTCTTTGTACTTCCAAACATGGAGTGTGTGTCTGGCAGCAAGTGTAATCTTGTCTTTTTGGAGATGTAATTCAGTTAGCTCTGTCTGTGCTGTTATTGTTTAATAGCTTTGTCTGTGGTACACACACACACACACACACACACACACACACACACACACACACACACGGACCCTGCAGACTGCTTGCTGACTTTATTCTTCATGGCATGCAATAAGCAGCATGCTAGTTCCCAATCACTCTCATTGCCTTCTGACTCACCCTCTGCACCACTTTCCCCTTTCATCCCTCCCCTCCCTGATCCAATTATCTCTCTCTCCACTCTCTCTTCTTCTTCTTCTTCTTCTTCTTCTTCTTCTTCTTCTTCTGCTTTCTGGTAATCACATTCAACCTCTGACTTTACCTCTTATCTTTTCCTCTACCTCTCAGGTCTTATCTGCTGCCCTCCACTCCTCATTTCCACACTTGTTCCTTTCTTTGCACTCTCACCTCTCTCACCCCTCTCTCTCTATCCATTCATTTCATTCTTGCTTGCCCGCTTGCTCACTCTCTCCTCGGCAAGAAACATAATGCCGACATACCTGCTGAGACTAATTTAGGTTGCCTTGGATACACAGCGCATCTAGTTCCTTGACTTGGCATTAAAAAACTGTGGGTGAGTGTGCACATGTCTGCTTCTGTTTATTTTGGGTTAGGCAACACAGTTTTGAAAACTGTTTTCGGACTGAAACTACTGATACTAGATATGTAATGCTAATACCATTTTAAAGGGGCATTCCAGCAAAGTTAGTATTGCACTTTTAGAAAATTGAGGTACTTGCAAGAGACATTAAAAAAAATGGTTGAAATTGTTTCAGCAGAGGCCTAGTGATGGTGAAGCTCCAAAACACTGGGTCCTAAGCTTCCCACAATGCAACTTGACAGTCTTTCATTAGACCTTCTCTGTCTGGCAGGAGAAGGAGGTCAACAGAATGAAAACACACACACACACACACACACACACACACACACACACACACCTTAGAGGAAAATCATTAACAGCGCAGGTTCCCTGCAACTGCTCCCACGTAAAACCAAATTATTCAAATCACCTCCTCATTTGTTATGCAAGGAGACAGCTATATATGGGTGTAAAGGCTAAAAAAGCCTACCATTAATGCCTCAATTTTGCCATTGTCATGCCAATGAGGCCTATCCCCATTTTGTGTGTATGTGCTCCCACATTTATTATATAGATTCACGCGTAAGTAAGAGATTCAATTAAAATGCCTGTGTTTTAAACCACCATCTTAATTAGATTAGAATTAATATAGATAGGCAAATCTGATCATTCAGCTCTTCTGCTTTCTAAACAGAAACTTTTAAAAATAGAGGGAGGGCGAGATACAGTACAGTATATACAGTGCAGTATTTATCCTATGCAGAGATGTATAGTAACAAAGTAGAACTACTTCACTACTGTACTTAAGTACTAAAAGGCTATATCTGTACTCTACTGGAGTATTATTTTTTTCTCCTACTTCCACTTTTACGTGAGTACATATTTTCGATGAGTTTAATACTTTTACTCACAAACATTTTTTATGTGCTGCATCGTTACTCGTTACTGTTGTGAATTTGTCACGCTACGGAGACTGTGTAGGTTACGGCGTGTGTAGTTACGGCTATGTAAGTTACGTAAGAAATCCCCGAGATCGTTTTGTGTTTCTTTTCATTACGGTCACCTGTTCAGAAGTCAGAGACGATGTAAGTTTGTACTCTTTCTATTTAGCTATTGTTAAGCTATTCCTGAGTTGTTTTAGTCTGCAATGAGTACTGAATGTTAACTGTTTAACCCTGTGATGTGAAGCTGCTAGTTTATCTGTATTTTGCTAGCTTGCTAAAGTTCCACTGTTCATCACACATGTTACTAGTTAGTGTGTGATACGTTTTTTGGGGCTTTAATCGTTACTGTGCTGGAGAGGATGTTCATAATAACGGTCTAATAACGCCCATTTTAGCCAAAAGCTGCACTGGACGAAATGTCACTCTCCTGCAACAATGTTTCAGGCTGATCTAGCTAAGCTGTAGCCTAAGTAACAACCGTGCAAAAGAACAAAGTGGCCAGTTTAATATACAGTAGCAGTTAATGTTGACACTGTACACCTTGTTTAGAGCTTCAGATGTGCAGATGAAATACATATGGCTGGAATAGTGAGCAAGAGGAGAGAGTACTCACATTTGGCCCATGATGAAGAAGGTTTAATGGATGGAAACGAAAAGAAACACTGCCTTGACAATTACCAAAACACACTATTGTGTAAAAACTTTAGAAAAATCCAAACAAGAATGAAGAATTTCCCATCAAAAAAATCAGACTGAGTGTCTCTTGCTGTATACGAGATATGGCAAGAGGCACTCAATCGGACAGTTGGATTTTAAGGTGGCTCTATGAAATAGAGTTAGCACATCACAGTGGAATTATTTCAGTTGTCAGTTATCTGACATAAAATAACAAAAATAATTATATTCGCTAGCTGTGGTCAGACAGTAGCCTCCATCGAAGATGAACAACTGACCCATGTTACTTGAATTAACTACAACAAAATGTATATGCAGTTTATAGTACTTATACAGAAGTGGTGGTGCTGTCAGAATCAGACAATTATATTTTTATAATTATATATACATCTATTCATTTCTAAAATATATAGCCTATTTATTTATTTATTAATTTCATATGTATTTTACAAAGTCCGTTCCCACGAGTCTATTACCGTAATTTCATTGCCACTCTCTCCCTCTGTTTATCCAATCAGATTTCCCCCTGCGCTGTCTCTGGGTGAAAAATCTACTCTGAAGCCTTCAGAATTTCAAGTGAATCCCTCTACTGTTTAAGCAAATAGGGACGATGTCGTCAATTGTCATATTCTTTAGCCAATCAAATTTCGAGTTTGCCCTGTTGGGCGTATTCTTTTACAGGACAGAGCCTTCTAGCTGGCCCAAGTACCTTGCCACTATCGGACCAGTTAGTATACGGTGGCCGAAAAGCAAAACTAGCTAGCATCACATAACCGTAGCAGTAAGGTTAGTTAAAGTTTGTTTAGAGTTTTAGATGTAAAGTTAATGAAAGAAAGGTGGATGTACTTTTTCTTGAAATGATGAGCAGCTTTTGTTAAGTTGAATGGATTTTTCTGCATTTTAGTAAAATGATTTTAATAGCTATTACTGCTTACTTTAGATTGTTATTGCCGGTGTTAAAGATTTGTGCAGTGTCAGTGGCCGCTGTGCCCTTGTGTGTGTGGTGTCATGTGTGATGTTGAGCCCCAGCAGCTTGGCTGGAACTTGTGGGGAAGCCTGTTGATTTCTGACTGTGTTATTTGTGTTGTTCATTGCTTTGTGGTCATCGTATGAGTAAATGTGACCGACTGTTGTGGGTTTGTTTTTGTTTCTTTGGTAATTACATTAATTTGGACTATATGGGATGCAGCATCATGTCATACTGCATGGAAGTGATGGCTCCAGTCACCATGTCTTCTTGTCTCTGCAATAGTGTATTGAAACTCTCTAGGTGTTGAGCCTTGTGTTAAATCACTTTATTCCACATGATAATGCCCTAGTGTCATGGTGAGGTTATTCAAAGGTGGTTTAATTGCTGTATGATAGTACTGAAGGCCCAGGTGTAAAATACAGAGCCCGCTACTGAGAAATGGATTATCTGATACGGCTTTTAGGATAGTTTTGTCTGTTTTGAACTCTCTGCCTCAATTTCCTCAAAGTTCAGCATCATCAAGATGGTTTGCAATAATCAATGAAACAAGTGAGCTTGTTAAGGTTGACCGAAATCGATATACACACGAAAGCTCAGCGTGGATTTACCTCGTGCTGATCACTGTGATTCCATTAAAATTAACTGATTTTCGAAATAAGTTGTTTGTGCAGCTGCAGACAAAAGGGAAATGAAGGAAGAAAAGGCAGCACAGGAGAAAATGGAGTTACGTCGAAGAAGAAAAGGGTAAAAACTAACAAGACAAATTGGCCCCTAAAGACAGAAAAGAAACGTTGCTTGAGTTATAAAACCAACAATGCATCTGTAAATGTTTCCTCTTTTACTTAATATGGCCATCTCCATTCCCTCAGCACACTATAACCGAGCATCTCCTTCTTGCTCTTCCCTCCATTCCTCCTTCATGTTAATGTGTTGTCTATGCTAATGAGATGTAAAAGAAGGTTATGTTTATGTAAATGTGCTGTAACGGCAGTGGCGGCAGTCCCGGGCGAGCAGGCAAATCGCCTCGTCTCACACTCAATCACTTTGTTTGCTCGTCGAGTAACGACGGTTGTGACACCAGTCTTATGGCTGCAGTACAATGTCTGCCTAATGAGGTGTAATGGTGTATACTCACACACACATCTACACAAACACAAACAGGCCAGCACAATCCCCAGAGTTATTATGCAAAAGTAGCCTCCGCACCCCTATTTATTCCCTTCCGAAAAGCATGTGATATATGCTTACATTTTCTTAAAGGAGTAACACTAAAATCCACACGCTCAACTGGGATATTTTTCTGCATTTAAGAGCAGGGAAAAGTCATCAGATATCATCAAGTGGACTTGTTATAAATGTTGCAAGATTCTTCCAAGAACCAAATAAGGTTTTAGTTTTGGGTCAGAACTCTTGGCGAGGGGGGACGTTAATCTGCTGAACATCTGAAGCTCAAGTCTGAGTCTTATGTTACTTATAATTTTTGGCTGGACTTCAGCAAGGAGAGGACAGTCCTATGAACACGGTCGGTCGAGTGTTCGAGTTTGGTTGTTGCTCTTTCAATATGAATAGGCGCTAGTAATGTCTTTGCCTCTGCAATCAATCATCTGATCCACTGAGCAATACATATGATAAATAAATACATACATGTACATGGTTATTGTTAATGCACAATGTGTTTGGGCACACACACTGACTGTGAGACTCACGCAATTTCCACTTTTCACGTTGGATATGTACATGCGGGCGGCAGCAACGCATGCGCATATTAATGTTAACAATAAACAGCTGACAAATCTGAAACTGATTAGCCTTCCACTTACTGTGTAGTGTTTTATTCAATGTGTTAAAAATGATTCATGTTTCTGATTTCTATCCCACCTGTCCTCAGAATCAGCAGCTGTAGGTACGTTCTCTGCACAGAGCGTTTGTTTTTATCTCTTTACCTCCATAAGTTGATGGTTAGTTGCTGCTCTGTGCCCACAAGGGGACACTGTGCCCTCTATTTTCGCAAACCCAGATCCAATCAGGTGCCAAACACACTTTGGTTAATTTCAACAGCTCAAGTTCAGCCCAAGTACATAAGCGTAGCAAATTATAGCCTCGTAAAGTGTTTACTTTAATATTGTTTATAATAGTTTAAAGCCCTACCAATATTGAATTTTTAAAGCATATATCAAAAGTTGGGGGGTTTACAAATCCAGTAGCGATATACAGTATATCGGTCACTATTACTTTTTTACATAAAGACAAAATATGAACATTTTTCCCATCAAGATCCCATCAAATTGTTGTTTTGATGAATGGGGACCAATGTCACAAGGCTGAATATTCAGTCACTGCTTTCTGATCGGCAATCTATGTGTGATACTGTTTCTAAATGAAGTCAAAGATCTATAGCTTCTCTGTACTGCCAACATTTATGCCATTACAATATATACGTTAATATCAGCCATATAATTTTACCCAGGCCAATTTGAAGGTTAAATAAATAAAAAATAATTAGGGCTGTCAAACAATTAATTGTTTCTTAATCGCGATTAATTGCTGAATTTCTTTAGTTAATCACAATTAATCGCATGTTTTATCACATTATTAAAATTCTATTATTTTGCATTTCAGAACTGTTTTTAAGTACATATTAACAATGGAAAGCAATTATTACCAGTGCATCTTGATTGAGAATCAAATGAATGCAAAGAAAGTTACTTTATGAACTTGACTTTAAGATTTGTATTTGTTTATTATTTATTTATTTATTTACTGTAAACAAAAGAAAAATGTTGCCCTCTCTGTCTTTGTTGACACTGAAGTTCTGCTGCATTTGCTGGACTGTGTTTAAAGTGTCCAACCAGTTTACGGCATTTTGCCAACACATTTTCAAACCCACTTTCACGAACTGACATTGCAATGGACCTTTGAAGACTATGTCCAACGCAGGGCATGTGTTCGTACGGAGAAAGCAGCCAAACTGGAACTGCTGCAAAGTGCAAACGCTGTCTCATTAACCGGTGATCACTGGATGTCAGTGAGTAATCAAAATTATTTAGGAGTTACTGCACACTATATTGACTATGGTTGGACTTTGCTCTCGTTTGCCTTAACGGTTCGACATACAGAAGAACGACACTATGCTGAAACATGTGCCGAGCACTTCAGCAAAGTTGCAGAGACATGGGGCATTGCAAATAAAGTTACAACTATTGGCACAGACAGTGCACGGAGTATGGTCGCAGCAGCAAGACTTTTGCCGTACGAACACATGCCCTGCGTTGCACATAGTCTTCAAAGGTCCATTGCAATGTCAGTTCGTGAAAGTGGGTTTGAAAATGTGTTGGCAAAATGCCATAAACTGGTTGGACACTTTAAACACAGTCCAGCAAATGCAGCAGAACTTCAATGTCAACAAAGACAGAGAGGGCAACATTTTTCTTTTGTTTATAGTAAATAAATAATTAATTAATAAACAAATACAAAGCTTAAAGTCAAGTTCATAAAGTAATTTTCTTTGCATTAATTTGATTCCCAATCAAGATACACTGGTAATAATTGCTTTCCATTGTTAATATGTACTTAAAAACACTTAAAAACAAACTGAAATGCAAAATAATAGAATTTTTATAATGTGATAAAACATGCGATTAATCTTAACTATAGAAATTCAGCGATTAATCGCGATTAAGAAAAAATGAATCGTTTGACAGCCCTTGTTCTATTGTGTGAGAGGGTTTTTGGATAGTTCATATTTAAAACAAACTTCTATGAGCTAAAACGTGTGTTTACTTGGCATTGAAAATAGCTCAGAGTGGGACCAAATATTTGAACCAATGATTAGAAGCTTCTGTTTGCTTCTGTCAAACACTGGTGATGATGACAATGATAAAGGAAATTAGCTGTGCATCAACACTAAGGATGGGATGATGTGATTGAGAAAGCAGGGGCATGATTTCTCCAGTGGCAACACACACTATGGACACACAGAGTCAAGAAAGGCAGATGGTGCACTAGGGATGGAACGGTTCACTCTGCTAGTCACGGTTCGGGGCGCGTATGTCTTCACAGATTATAGTCAAAAGGCTTGTGCAGAAAAAAAACTTCAAATACAGTTATTTAGGGGAAAAAAGCCTTGCGCCGTAGTGAAACCGCAGTTGGCATGGATGGGGTGTCGAGTGCAGCTGTTAGTCAGTCCTGGTCTGCTGTACTGGAGGATTACGGTTTTAGTTTTTACCTGACAATGACGGAAAAAAGTGGTGGATAAAGTGGCGACTGTGTGCAAGCACTGTGCAACACAAGTGGCTTATGCTAGCGGCAATACTTCCAATTTGAAGATGCATTTACGAAGACATCACGCCAATTTGTCTGTTGAATGTGCAAATGAGGAGAGAGTCGGGTAGGAAAGAACAACTCCTTCTCCCCGCAGAATTTAAACAGCCTCTCCATGCAGATTCAGACAGGGCAATCCAGTCCATAGCTAAAGCATTGGGCGGGTTTATAGCGAAAGATGCAGTCGTGGAGGACGCAGGATTTCAGCATATGATTAAAGTAGGTGGTATGTTGATGGCCTGACGTTGGATTTTTAAAATAAAAATAACAAAGATGCATTCTTTGTTTGCACTAATTAGAAATCCTATTCTTTTTAATAAAGATTTGACAATGAAGAAGTGTTTATGTTCCTTACTGTATGTTCTTAACCAGAATTTTATTAAGGAAACAGTTAATTTTTTTGCCAAATAAATAATTGAAAAGCAAAATGAATTGCCAATGCCCCCCCATACCAAAAAGTTACCAAACTGAACCAATAACTTTCACCCCAAAACTATGACATGACCTGAACTATTTTGTGAACTGTTTCACTCCTATGGGGGCACTGATGATGACAATAACAGTCCATCAACGTAAGTGTGCATTGGGGAAACGTTTCTCTCTCTCTTCGTGTTTGTTTGTGTTAAGCCCAATCACACAGGGGAGAGGTAAGTCATTTCATTTCCTGGATGAAAGCCTGGTGAACCAAAAGCCAATGGACCTGCTGCTAACTCTCTGCACTGCTTCTCTCTTCTCTCTCATCTGCCTCTCTCATTCTATCTTAATTGATTTTATCCATCCAATCATCAGACCTCAACCATCAACTCCCCTGTCTGTCTCTTTCTTTTATTTATTTTCCTCCCTCCTCTCTCTTTTGGTTTCTCCTCACTCTGCCCCCCTCCTACGTTAAGGTACTGCTTCTCCTTTAAATCATCCTTCCGTTTTCGCTCTGCATCCATCCATTTCTCTTTCTCTCTCTTTATTTTTGCCCATCCAGCCCCACCTCTACCCCACCCCCCATATCTACTGTTGCAGAGTCAGCACTTCCGTTCTGCAGTCCTCTGCAGACGCACAAGCGTGCTGATTTACACTTTTATACCCTGGCGTAACCAATTTCTGAGCATTTCCATCACACATGCATTTGTTATTATATAAACTGACACCAACCCACACATGCACACAGTATATACACATATGTATTGTACATATAGTATAAAGTTACTAGCAGTGTATGTATGCTTTCATACATATGGAAATGGGAAATTAAGCAAACACACCATCAATCCTGGGAGGAACAAAAAAGTATTAAAAGTTGCAGACACACACCCTCCACGCAGTTGATGCAAAACCTGTATACATGCATGTGAGCATGTGTGTGTGGCCATGGTACATCCAACTGTTCTTAAGCAGCAGAAAAGAAGGGAGACATTGATCATCATGCTTGTCCGCAGCTTGCACTGCCTAATCAGAACCATTCATCTCCTACGGTATCTCTCACACACACACACACACACACACACACACACACACGCCTAAGATGTTCAGAGCTCTTTATTTCTTTCCATTAGGGCTCGCGGCTAGCTGTAACAAGGCCAGGCAGTGAGAGTTAGTCTTTTTTTGGCACAGAGACACACAGCGGAATGGGAATAATATGCACACAGAGATATTTTTCATGTTGACTGTTGATTACTATGAAGGCACAAGGTGAGTGTGTTTGCAGGTGCCACTTTGCAAACTGCAGGACCTTCACACTTTGGCTTGTGCTTATATTTCTATTACATTTTTGCCTTCACACACATTCATGGTTGGTGTGTGCAGAGTCCAACCGTGTAATGTTTTAACTGATGGCAGCGTTAATACGTTGCAAAGCAAGGGAGACTTTTCTCAAGCGCTTGACAAAGTTGGAGCAACACTTACTGACCACTTATCAAAGATTAATGATGGGATAGTAATGCAGCAGTATTAGCTGTAGCACAGTTGAGTGTGAGGATTGAGGGGTAGTTGGTAGTTGAAAGGGCAGACTGGGAATGATATGAACGTTATTTCACTTGCTTGTTTACCAGAGATAAAGTCCTGGGGTGGAGCTTCCAGAACATACGGGTACCCTGACCCTGGAGGACAAATAGACCACATAACATAGTTAAACACAAGCAGTGTCCCCTTGTGTGTGTGTTTTTATAGATACAGTTTTTCCCCCACACAATCCTTTGTTTTAAACAAATTTCCTTTCCTTTAATGTGAAAAAAGAAAAATCTCTCTTTATCCATTTTTCTACATAACATTATTAGTTTGTGATTGATGTCAGCCGTGTGCAAACTCAGCAGCACGACAAATGACTGAGCAGTGGAGGAGAGTGGGGAAGACGGACGAAGGAGTGATGGAAAATGCAAACCCCCCCACAGGGAAGGAAAAGTGTTGGAAGTGATGAGACGAAGAGGAGGAGAGCGGAGAGTGGGAGATAAGGACGGAGAAAATAAGATGGATAACAAGGAAATATAGAGGAAGAAGAAGAAATAAAATGCAGGCATTTTGATAATGTGTTTGGGTAATGAATGATTAGGCACTCGTGTGGTTGACATTATGGCATTTTCACATAGAGGAACATATACCAATATTGGGTACATTTTTTTAAATTGAAGTTTGCTGAACCACGCCCAAGAACAATTGTCCAATCATAGCTTAGCAACTATAACTACAGTAGTAACTACCTAGCATTATCTCCAAAGGCAAAGGGCCTGTAATGTGAGAAAAATACATGTTTAGGACTGGAACATCCAGCCTCTGAGAACTAAGATGCTAACATATTAAAGTTTGGGCTAACGTTAGCACCTGTGTCCTGCTCTTTATTTGTTTATGCTCAAGCAACTGCAGCCAAACTCACGTTAGATAGTGTTACATTATTTGGCAAACTCATCAGTTATTCCTCATCCTCAATCTTTTTTCTCTTGTAAAAGTAAAACATACTGTTTGAAAGTACAGACATAAAGAGAGGCGAAGTCCCTCCCTTTCCGGTGCACCTCATGGGATATTAATTTGGAATTTAGAAAAAATATGTACGGTAGAGAACGGGGAGAGACTAATTATTTTTTTATCCCGTTTGATTAAAGCCATGAATGACACATATGATGTTCGTCAGCTTAAAAGATAATTTTGCAAGTGAAGAAAGTCACAGTTGGTCGTAGGTTTGTCGTAGTACCACTTAGTTTTGTGTGAAACGGCTAAGTGAACTACATGTCTTGTCTCTCACAAAATTCGTCACCTTGCTTGATGCTCGGCTTGGTCAGAAACTAGCTAGCTTAGCTCTGTTCCACAACACATGTAGGCCTAACGTTGTCTTACGTGATGTGTTTTATCCAGCGTCTTTTTATCAGCAGAGAAGCTAAAGAACGAGCAAGATCTGTTGCTCGTGTGAGTAACGTTACATGCCGGTACAAAACAAAACAAACACCGTAGCTTCAGCGAGACGTCACCCAGTGCGACTTAGAAGTGTGTAGTCTTTCTAATTGTGTATTTTCACAGTCTTATACTTCAACAGTTTTACATCAAACTGAGACTTTCTTGATTGGAAAATTATCTTTTAAACTGACAAACATCATATGTGTAATCCATGGCTCAATTCAAACGGGATAAAAAAAATAATTTGTTTCTCCTCATTCACTACCGTACATATTTTTTCTGAATTAAGGTCCATGGACCACTGGAAGAGGAGGGACTTCGCCTCTCTCTACCATTTTGGGTTTTGTTCAACAAATAACAATTTAATACATTTTTATTCATAATCGTTTTCTATAAAACAAAGATGAACTAGCTCATTGCAATTAGGCATGGGCCGGTATACGATTCTGACGGTATGAAAACCTTCAGTAAAAATACCAAGGTTTAACGGATTACTAAACTGCACTTTCTGTCCTTGACCACTCATAAAAAACAACTTATACCTTAGGAACGGTATGACAGAAAATGTTAGTGGTTTTGAAACCTAAGCATTGTTCGTGCAATACACGAACAATGCTGTTCCGTGTATTCTAAATGGATTATAAGCTGTTGAGGATGATGACTTTTTGCCTGGGACATGTGGCCTCAGTCTTTTAGCGTGATCTTATGTATGTAGCCATTAAGTGTATATTTAAAACTATAAAATATATATATATATATATATATATATATATATATATAATATATATTAAAACACTTTTCCTGAGATCTCTTTTTAAACAGTTTGGAAACATTTACAACAAACTGAGACCGAGCGTTCAACCAACTCATGGAGTTAACGTTAGCTTATTTAGCTAGCTACAGCTGGATTTGCAGTAGAAATGAGAAAACTGGTTTGTTTACCTCGTTGTGAATTTAAAGACCCTGGACTGCTGCACACTTGAGGTGTAGCAAAAGTAACTGCAGGAGGTACAGTTTAGCAAATTCTGGTCAATTATCAAATGTTGTGCTAAAGTATTTTAGGTATTCAGCACTTTCTTCAGGGTTAAATAGATATATTAAACATTTTTTTATATAATCACAAAACTTCTCAGAAACATTGTGGCAATAAAAAGAGTCATACTAGTATGGAGTCTAATCAAAATTCAAATATGCCATTTAAGTACTGATCAGTACATTAAATGCCATCAGTCAAACAGTATCACATACATCATATCAGGTGACAAACACAACTGAATGATATTCAATGTTTTAAATCCACTAAGGACAAACTCATATATCTGCATATCAAAAACATTGATATAATCAAAATTCATGGGAATGAGTTTTTTTTTTTTTTTTAAAGTTGGTTCCATTTGTTTCTCCCATTGAAATCCAGTTCTTATGAAGATGCTGAAAAGATAAAAAAAAGTTTTCTGATCTCATCCAGGTTGGGATACAAACCGGCAAAGTATGGACAAATATGTGTGTGTGAGTGTTGTGGATTGGCTCTGGGCTCACTGATGATTAGAGAGTAATAACTCAGAACATGGGGCTGAGATGGATGGAGAAGACAGGGTGGAGAAGTAGGAGGTGATGGATTGCAGACAGAGAATGAAGTGAAGAGAGCTGTTTGGCAAGAAAGATTGGAGAGGGAAAGCAAGAGAAGAGTGGTCATCACAGTGGAGGGGGAAGAAGGAAAAAGAAAAAGGAAAGAAGAATAGGAGTAGATTGGGGGGGGGGAGTAGGACAAATGTAGAGGAAAGTGAGAAGGAGATAAGGAATAGAGGAAAAGGAGAAGAAAGTAAATAAAAAGATAGAAATAAAAATAAGATGGAGGACAGGGAATAGAAGAGACACAGGATCAGAGAACACAAAAACAAAAGAAAAGGATAGTAACCCATCCATGGACATATTAGAATATAAGAGGAAGGAAGTGGAAGTGTTGGAGGAGGAAAGGGAAGGAGGAACATGAAACCAGGGAGCAGAAAAGATCAAGTAAGATCGAAACAGAAATAAAAAAGCAGCAAATTAACCCAGAAAGTTGGATGCTGACTTCTTTGCGGCATTTGGGGTTTAATAACCATCGATTTTACAGTGAGAGGAGCTGGCTATTAAAGCCACACGTTGATAGCACATTCCAAACACATAAAAATGAATGACGGAATTAATAAAACTTTGGCCTGCATGGTTACAGCTGCAGTAAAGACTGTCAACACACACAGCTTATTGATTTATAAAACTGTAGTACCTCTGTGGACAAATTCACCTCAAACTGTTAATCAAGCAGTTAATTAAGAAATAAATCTGATTTCTCTGTATCTAACCGCTGGATCTGTGTTCAGTAAAACAGTGGGTGTACAACCATAGCAAAACCGCCATTAGAAATAACAATCTATTTCAAATGAGCCAATCAATCTCTTTTCTACTTAAAAATGCATATGTTATCAGATTTGCAATACCACTATTAGTATGAGGAGTTTCATTTCATTTCCATCCCCTGTCTTGACCAGTTTGTTATATTGCTGGAAGAACAACTCACACACCACCCTCTTCCTTCTCTCAGCAACTTTGCCAAACCCTGAATTCCCCCTGCTCTCCCCCATTCTTCAACCTTTACTGTCTCGCATTTTTGAAAATCATCCAGTGGGGAGAAACTCAACCTGGGTACAGCATTACTGCTCCCATCAGGTTAGAAACTTGATGATTTTGGAAAGCTTGTGTGTCCCTCAGTGACAGTGTCACTGCTGGAGAAGTCGTCTCGCCACTTTCCTTACTGTCGAGAGAAGACGAAGAAGGTATGTGTAGAGAAGGAAACTGAATAATGTTCCCAGAATAGGTTTCCTTCAGTCAAACTCTGTGCATACTAAGAGATACTCATAGCCATTTAGCTAGATATTTAGCATAATTAATTTACAGAACATTGTCACTGGCAAAATTATTGTTTAAAATAGTGAATAAGAGTATTTAACCAGACATTCAATGACAACTAATGTTCAAGAAGGATTGGACAACTGATGGATACTTTACAGTTTCGGTGGTAAAGGTGCACTTAATATTCTGTGTGTGGTGACTTTAAAGCCCCTAAATACTTGGGTTTCAAACCTATAAATTTAGTTTTACATATATT
This sequence comes from Sander lucioperca, assembly GCF_008315115.2. Classification (NCBI taxonomy): domain Eukaryota; kingdom Metazoa; phylum Chordata; class Actinopteri; order Perciformes; family Percidae; genus Sander; species Sander lucioperca. The sequence continues at coordinate 44,575,948 of NC_050177.1, forward strand.
TAAACATTCATTACTAAATAATCAAAGTGTCAGTTCAGGAAAAAAATTACTTAACTATTATTTGGAGTTAAACACTTAAAAACTCAGTTGATCATTAGGACTGCGTGGGCGTGGTTTGATCAGATTTGATTGCCAGTGCTGACAACATTAGCAAACCCCCCCCCCGATCAGATTGACATGTTGTTAAATTGTTTGTGTACACAAACTCTTTTTGACTGGCGAGATGGCAGCGACCGGAAAAACCAACAGCTACAGTTAGTTGTTAAAACATTTCTTTTTAGTAAACTCTGTGTACACAAACAATGTTCTCAATGCTCGATTCATGTGTAGAGCCCCTGGTGATACTTCGAGCAAAGTTTCATGTTGTGTCGAGCCTTCTTAGTGTTTTAAAAATAGTGATTTTGATGCTATCATAGTAGTGCCCCCAGCACTCCCATTCAAAAGGCCTTTTGACTGAAAAACTAAAATACCGTAAATCTTAAAAGTGGCGCTTCTGTCCTCATTATGATTTTAAACGAAAGTTTGACTCGGGTACATTCACAAAAACACCCTAGGTTGCATTTTGGCGAGAGTTACGCGTTAACTGAATTTGAGAAAAGTTCAACAGCACTATGTACCAGAGCTATTAGAGTGGGAACAAGCAAGGCTGCTTTTTAAATTATAATTGTACAGGAGAAACTGAATGATACTAACCTTCAAGATTCACATTGTTTTCATTATCATGAAAGCAACACGAACAACCATGACTTATCTTGAAATGTTTTAAAAACCATAGCTTCCATCATGTATGTTTTCTTCATGTATGTTTTCTTCAAACTACAATAAAAAGAGGGCTTTCCAGTGTAGAACCCCATTGCTCATAGTAAGAAGCAGAATGGCTGATTGAAGAAAAAGGGTTTTCAGGGCATATAATTGAGTAAATTTAAGAAAAAAACATCGCTAAATATATCATCTTAAAAAGTCAATCAGTGTCCGTGTTGACGAAAAATGACACTGAAGACAACATTATCCTTCATCTGTCCAAAGCCCATCCCACACAGTCAGTGTTGTAATGTAACGGAGTACAAATACTTCGTTACTGTACTTAAGTAGAAATTTCACGTATCTGTACTTTACTTCGCTATTTAAACTTTCACTTTTATTCCACTACATTTCCTAGATAAAATGTATACTTTTACTCGATTATATTTCCACTAAGCATCTTCGTTACTCGTTACTAAAAAAATAAAATTAGAAGAAATGTGTGCGACTGCAATAAGGGAGGTTTGGCGAATCACTGCTCCTAGATTGCATTACGCACGCTCCGCACGCCGCACGCTCTATTGCAGCGCTTGTTTGTTGCTAAAGGAGGAGGAGGACGCACAACTGAAACCGCCATGGAAGCACGAACACCTACTGGAGGACCTCCCGTTATCGCAGACGACCACCCCGACGATAGTGGTGAACTCGGTGAACAGGGTAGTGGTGAAGATAACGTCAAACACCCATGGCCGTATTTGCTTGAAATGTTTCTGTACATTGGAATGAAAGATTCTTCCTACCGGATGATAAGAAGACATGGGAACCCTGAATATGCTTTATGCTTTACTATAAGAAAGCCACAATAAAGTTCACAATAAAAGTTCTAACCGCTTGCTTTTTAAACTTTTTACTTTTACTTCAAATACTTAAGTACATTAAATATCAGAAAATTACTTTTGATACTTAAGTACAGTATATATCAGATACTTTAAGACTTTTACTTAAGTAATATTCTAAAAGGTAACTTTCACTTCTACCAAAGTCTCGTACTTTCTAGTACGATACTTGTACTTTTACTCAGGTATTGCTTTCTAGTACTTTATACAACACTGCACACAGTGCACCGGCTCGCATCCCCACTGATGGAATTAAATCTCTGTTTGGCAGCATTCACGCTCTGGCTGTATGTTGGAATAACCACAGGAACCCTAATTTAGACACCTTGGGACAGGTGTATGAATATTAAATATTATGTCACCATGTGAATACTTCCAGCCATTGATGTTATGGCTGCCATCTCGGCTCATCCTACTGTCCCAGAGATGACAATATCAATGTAAGTGAACATTTGGCTAGTGACCATTCTCTCTGCTGACACACACATTGGACCAACGCCACAACCTCTGTAGTAAAAGCAGAAGACAACTGAAGTCACACACACACACACACACACACACACACAGACACACACACACACTGCTCGAGTGGCACTGAATCAAATATTGATCAGTGGCCCAAGTCTCCTTGGTTACTTGATATATTAAAGTGAAAGTTCCCCTCGTTCTCTTTCACACACACACACACACACACACACGCACACGCACACGCACACAGTGTGTATGTCTAAGTAAGTTGTGTTACTTCCTGGACTTGGCTGGCAGCTGAATGTGAATGACGTCTGAACACCCCCACAGTGCGTCAGTGTGGTGTCCAACACACACACACACACACCGGCAGGACACACACTCACGTGGCTCACGTATATATTAAAAAAGCATGTGTGTATGTAAATGGTGGAACAGTGTGTTTTTTTCAATCTATGATTTGGAACATGTAGTCCATGCTGAAGTGTGTCATAAACCATAATCCAATCATGCAGTTTCCAGTACATTACCTTGTTCACAGCGGTTATTTAGAAACTTGAAATGTTTCAAGCCACGGGTAGAAAACATAAAAGAACCATGAGCTCACAGATGTATGGAATGAAATTTTATTATAGTGTCAGTGGGTGTATAACTTAAAGCATGATTATTTAGTCGATTAAATCATGTTTTAAGTTTTCGGAACTACAGTTACTGTTGCCATGTTGAAGTTAATTAATGGTGTTCATTAATGGACCCAAAAAGTGGATACCATTACACCTTAAGTATCTATTTCGGCATTTTGTGCCTCATTAGACAGTGCCAGTGAAAAGAAACTAGGGAGAGAGAGATGCAACAAAGGTCCCCAGCCATGAGGGTTGATTGCCACTGTAAATAATCATTGGTTGCAGCCCTAAACATTTCCTTTCTTGTTTATGCAGGTACATTCTATTGAATTCATTGCAAGACCATGTATGCTACCATTGATATCCATGGCATTTTAGTCATATTCATCTTTTTCTTTGTGTGTATTTAAAATGTGCAGGCCAACTTTTCTTATTTCTTTTTTTTTGTGAGTGCAAAAGGCAGTACACAAAACAGAGGCGGTGACATACAATACATAGCAGCATAGCTTACTTTCAAACTCAATGGGTACAGAGCATTAGCATTAATTTAGAATTGCTTTTCTGGCTACATGAAGTATTAAAGCCCAATATTCACTCTTTTTAGCTCTGTTTTGGTCTCCATCAGCTCCTGAGGAAGATATCTGGGTCTTTAGCTGCCAGATAAATAGTACAACTTTCTTCACCAGCTTATGGCTAACTTTGCCTGCTATCACTGGAAAAGGGCAACTGTAGGGATGGGTAACAATTCTCTGTGAAAGATGTTGCTTATAGAGACAACACACAATGTTATTTGAACCACTTATTTAAATATGTGGAGCTTTAATAATTTGGATGGTAGTTTGTCTTTTGCCTTAGCAGGGCTGAAGTATATACAATGCAATGAATGTGAATACGTTGGAATTATTGCTAAATTCCTGTAGAGTGACTCAACTATATAATTGACAGCATCTACTAGCTCCTTATGTCAGGCACCCACCATGGTTTGATTTGTGTTTATTTCAGTTTACAGAGAATTGTACAGCCAGCAGAGCAGTACTGTGGGTATGTGTGACAAGTATGACTATTGATGAAGAGGCAGACAGCAAGGACGGGAGTGAATCTTTTAACTGTCAGCCTTCACTTGAAACATACACCTGACAGCATTAGGACAGCCTGAGAAAGTAGAAAAAACATGGTTTCCCTTCCACGTTTTTATTCTCCTCTTAATCACTTAAATCTCCCTTAATTTGTGTTGGTTTTTAAATTCCTGGTTGGTTTATATATTATTCTTGTTTACTAGAGGTGATGAGTATTTGGATATTTATTTGGTAGTGTTGTTGGTTTTACAGTCTACTAAAAGGTAAATCAAAATTTGAATTCTGAATATATTTTTCTAATCCTTGCTAAACAGCTGTGACAACATGTCACAAGGGATTAAACACGCACGCACGCACGCACGCACGCACGCACACACGCACGCAGGTGCACTTACAAGCTCACGTGCTCCAACACACAAGCACACATGTGTGCACAAAACACATGAAGCTGCAGCCCGTGCAGGTCACCAAAGTGGCAACATGGGAAGTGTCATTGGTTAACGAGTATCAAAGTGTACATGTGAGCACGTGTGTGTGTCCCATAAAAAATGTGTCTGTTCCCCACCTCGACCTGCCACCAGCCTGGTGCTTCTCTGCCCTGTCATTTCAATCCTGCTTTCATATGACCAATGATGGGTGAGTGGAGGAATATAGATAGGAGGAAGATGGGAGAAAAAAAGTGAGGGAGAGGAAGAAAGGGGGAAGATGAGGAGATGAAAATAAAGGAGAGGAGATAAGGAAAAAAAAGAAAAGGGAAACAAAGAAAAAGAAAGAAAAGGGAGGAAAGAAGACAAGAGCATGTGAGCAACTGTTGGTCGCTAGGCGCCTGTCGGTCACCATAGCAACATGTGGCGCCATGCTGAGCTCCTGCTGACATCACACCTGCTGAAGCAAAATGCTGTGTGTGTATGTGTGCGTGTGTGCGTGCGTGTGTGTGTGTGGCTTGGAACCAATTAAATGACATAGCGGTGCAGGTGGACTGGGGAGACAGACAGAGACAGAGAGGGAAAAGAAAAAGACAGCTGTGTATATTTCATCACATAGTGGACACAGCTGTTAACACGGTGGGTCTGTCTGTCTGTCTGTCTGTCTGTGTGTGTGTGTGTGTGTGTGTGTGTGTGTGTCTCTTCTGGGATGCTGAGAGCCCATGTGGGAGACTTTGACATCAGCAGAGAGAGTGAATGACAGCAGCCTGAAGCCTGACTTTTTCTACACACACACACACACACACACCCAAACACAAAAGCTAGAGGGGAAAGATTGAGAGATTAAAAAATAGATATTTCATTATCTGAATGCTTCTCGTTTCTCTTTTGTTAAACGACAAGAACATGATCTTTTACTTTTAGTACTTTTAGTTTACTTTTTCAACAAATTAAAGGCAAAAAATCATTTAATTTAATCGAGAAGCATACAGCAAAAACAGACAGAGAATAAACAGAAAAAAAGGAGAGGGAAAAAAGAGGCAATGGGAATGATGTAGATTTGCTTTGGCAACCACTATCAGATCACTAAGTCACATCTGTGGGTAAATAAAGCTTGACTGGGATTTGAATTGGTGCATCACTGTGAGTTACCTTACTCCTGCACAGTGTGTGTGTGTGTGTGTGTGTGTGTGTGTGTCAGGGCAAGTTTCTCTTGTCAGCTTAATTTTTTATGTCCGTTCTCATGGCTGAGCTCCTTTAACAGAATTTGTTACGCTGTGTGCACGCACACACACACACACGCGCACACACACACACGTAAAGTATCACACTGCTTGTGTAATCCTTTCCTTTTAACCCTGTCTGGTGCAGGGATTCAATCTGAAATGGTTGGTGTCAAATGAGACACAGTATCTTAATGCCATCAACCTTTTGAGCACAATAACATCCACAGCAAATTCAATTGTTTCACCTGCGATGATCAAACAGAATGAAATTACTTTGGTGGCTAAATAAGGAAATTATATTAGAGTTAACCTCACCCCAACATTTAAATTAAATGTGAAATTGAAAAAAAAAACATAGTAGATGGATTATGGAAGAATATACAGATATATTTGTGTCCAATGAATTCACCGTGAACAAGCAGGCTGACTGAGGCTGAGAAGATGTCCCATGATAGAGATTACACACACACACACACACACACACACACACACACACACACACACACACACACACACACACACACACACACACACACACACACACACACACACACACACACACACACACACACACACACACACACACTACACACTTCTACCTTCAACCTGCTTCTGAATGTGCCGCTGTGAAGCTCAATACTGCACCCTGTTGGCCAGATGACACAAAAACAAGATTTCCCAAAGGACTACTCTGGGTGACTGAACAGCCAACAGTCAGTGAAAACACAGCATGTTCATTCTTGTGCCACTTGTTTTTCAGTTTATGGTCTCCAAATGGAGGTATTGGTGGTGTGAATATACATCCGGCTCTGCTGCTCGAAGTTTCTAGTTTCTCTTATGAGGCCAGAATGTTTTACTCCCTGTATGTATGAGCAGCCATGTCAATTGTTGAAAACCCTGACATACAGAAGTCATTCACTAAAGCAATTCATTCATTAATATATTAAATTATATAAACCGAATTCAAAACTGAGATAATTATGTAATACAACTTTCATTGACACTAATGGGACAGAAAAGTGGACATAACAAAAAGCATTTGATGTACGAAAGACAGGCAGTGGTAGAAAGTACCTAAGTACATTTATTCAAGTACTGTATTTCAGTACAATTTGTAGGTACTTTAGTATACAAATTTAATGCTGCTTTCTACTGTACTACAATTGAGAGGGAGATAGTCTGTTTTACTCTATTACATTTATTGTACAGCTTAAGTTACTAGTTACTTTGCAGTTTTATGTAAAATATGTTAAGCTTATTAGATGCAACACATTGTTAAAGATTGAACTTGTGATAAACAACATTTTTGGCTCGTCTCTTACAAAAAGCAGAGTCGTGGCCCCTTTCTCATGTTTCAGATGTCTGAGTTATTCCTCCTAACTTCTCACATGGTTTCCTTTAAACCCAATCTAATAATGTCACACATGATAATATGGTACTCACAGTGGCCCATTTTTCAGCTCATAACATAACTCAAGTAAAAGATCTGATTTCTTCCACCACTGAAGACAGGTGGCCTGACCCAGCAGGTCCCAGCAGTCCACCCATCTGACGTTTTGTGATCAAAGTGCCCCCTGAAGAGTGGACACATTTACTACTGAAAATACTTGGCAATCCTTGTTAAATTTAGATATTTTTAGAAGCAGCACAGAGCTTTCTAAATGGCAATGTCAAATGGTCACTTATTCTGTTCGTCTGTTCAATCCACTTTGTTCTGGCTGGGTGAAAGAAGCAACATTGTTGATGCCAACACAAATAAAATGCTCTTTCAACATGGCCAGTCACAGTAGGGAGTCCTGTATGAAAAGCAATGCACTTTATATTACTAAGTGAACAACAGAGACTGGACCATTCAGTCCCATGTGGTATTTGTATCCTTAGAACTGCTTACTATAGATATGACATATTAGTGACATCACTTAAAATCAGAGTTACAGTAGACTTAACGTAATGTTGGATAGCACTGGGGACTTTGACCTTCGTGTGATTACTCTTTACTCCATTTACATACAGTTACATACAATTTAACCAACGTACCTTTTGGGGAATTAAATGTGTTAAATGGTTCCCAGTTGAAGGAACAATTGCATTGTGGGGGAGGTTAACCATTTAAAGTATAAATGAATGAAAACTGGTAGCAAAAGTGGTACGATCTGTCATATGGACACATTTTGCCTTTAAATCAACACAACTTAGAATATACTTCAGTTAAATACTTGCTTGACAGCAACTCTTTTCTACTGAAAACTCAGATCAACCATAAGTACTCTTAAGATTATTGTAACCACAATCACTGAAGGATTATGTCCTAAAGACAATTTCTGATTTCTTTCATTCAGAAATAAACTGAAGAGCATATCATGGTTGCAAACTGCACCTGCTGACACAGTAACTGCAGGTAGAAAACTGCAGGTAAGGAAGCCTTATGAAATAACCTCCAGGATTACCAACTACTACTATGAATGTCTATCTCATAAATGGTGCTGGCTCTACCTCATAAGCGAATAATAGATGTGGAGTATAGCTGCAGGGTCAGAACCAGTCAAGCTTTAAAAGTCACCAGTTAAAAGCTAAAAAATAAATGAATAAATTCTATAAGACGTTATATTGGGCTCCAGCACTGCAGTGTTTTGTTCAAACTGCAGATATGTCAAGACAGACCTTTGAAGTAGATAAGTGAAAATAAAGTTATAGTGATTAAACTCTTTTACTTGTTCACTCAGCACAGTACAAACATGTAAAATGACTAAGTCTGGACTTTTGAATTTTGACCAGAAAAACTACAATTCACCTATCTGACTGAGACGAGTCCTGCCTTTGATTTAAATCTTTTATTGTAAGACTAAAAAATTATAAGAATTTTGAAATACTTTACTCTGACTGTGATAATACTGTCACTATACTTGTGTTGCTTTTTTCTGGTGTCCTTTCATCTAAGGGTCTTGAACAGAATTGGCATACAGTCAGAATTTCAGAGTTTTCAGAGCTAGAGTATCCAACACATTTTTTATGTTGAAAGATCTTTTTAAAACACCTATATGCCTGTTGTCTTATGTATTCTACATCATTTGGATGTGGAATTTGTCAAAATGTACATGTATGTGGGTGCCTTTTGGTTGGTATTGTTCAGGGTTTTTTTTTATCAATGTTTACCTTGAAATCAATATAATAAATGAACTGATAATGTGTTAGCCTACGTATAAATATGTCGTTATAAAGTATAACCTGAACACCAAATCGTGTGTCCCTCTACGGTCAAAAGTTGTGATGATAATTACTGCTACTTGACTAGTTTAGCTAGATTCTTTTCTCCATGATCAAATGTTTCCGGTTAGCTGGGCAATGGTGTAGGCAGCAAGCCGGGAGAGCTCTGTCACCACTCATCATTTATCTGACTTTTTCTACACTTTACATCCACTTAACCTGGCGAGCTTGTCTCTAAGATTGATTTCTAGCCAAGATCACGCAACATCCAGCTTGATATGGTCAGAAACAGAGGTAAAAAACTTGAAAGTGGGAGCGAGGACCGTAGTGAAGACGGGCAAGATGGCGACCTATCTTCTGAGCCGCTAGCTGACGATAGCCCGGCTCAGAATGACGGCGATTCTTCAGTGTCTCTGGCTGGCATCAAAGCACTACTCGCCGGCATGGAAGAGCAGATTATCACTTATTTAACAACACAAATTGTCTCCAACCACGCAGCCATTGCCAGACATGACCAGACCATTCAGGCCATTGAAACGTTGATGAACGGCTTCGAGGAGAGAATAACTACGCTGGAATCTACAGTCAACAACCTTGTCAAAGAAATCGAACAACTAAAGCTGAAATCCGAGGACCTCGAGAACAGATCTAAGAGGTGTAACATCCGTATTACGGGCATACCGGAGGGCGCTGAGGGGATTCATCCTACCTCCTTTATTGAATCCTGCCTTGGAGAGATCTTCGGAACTGACGCCTTCCCCAGAGCCTTGACAGTGGACAGAGCGCACAGGGTGGCTATCCAGAGGAGACAGGGCGGCACACCTCGCCCCTTCATTGCCTGTATACACCACTTCCAGATGAAGCAGAGGATAATGCAGCTTGCACGAGAAAAGTCACCATTGTCGTACAGAGGCTCGGAGATCCACATATATGCCGACTATAGCGCTGAGGTAGCCAAAAAGAGATCCGCCTTCACTCCTGTCAAAGTACAACTGAGGGCCGCGGGCTACCGCTTCAGCCTGCTTTTCCCTGCCAAGCTCCGGGTGATCGTAGACGGGACCAGACACGAATTCAACTCTCCCACTGAAGCCGCTACTTTTTTGGAAAACAGACAGTCTACAGGATGAGGCCACAATCGAAATAAAACACTCCGAAGGCACTAACGTTTTGTTTCCCGGGTTATATATAACTATCTGGTGAGTGTGGCTGTCTGGTTAACTTGACTGTCGTATGTTTACAGATAATTTCACAATGGTTGTTGTTATTGTTAAGGTTGTTGTAATAGTTATTATTACTACTCTAGCCTTGTTTATGTCTAACGAATATATAAGGTTTTACGTGTAAACGCAGATAGGTGGCTATAACATGCAACCTAGATAAAGTGGGGGCGCAGCTCGCCAAGTATTATGTTTTCAGACTTCTTATCATCTATGCGTGTGTATATGTATGCACCGTGTGTGTATATGTGTATATACTTATACCACTAGCCCTTTTTTATCCTTCTCATAAGACAGAGTTCAAAGTGCAGAGTAAGCTTAGGCACTAAGTGTATGGCAAAGAAACAAGGGATAAGGTTTAGGGTTTACAACGTATATGTATCTGATAACTTGCCAATTATTAAATTTTTTTTTTTTTTCTCTCTCCTCATTCACTCAACACACCTGTTACCTGCTGTGTTATATACAAATGGACCACAGGCTCATGGCTACCAAATGTGCTCTCCATATCTTTCTTCTTTCTAGACTTTCATGGCAGGTCAGCCCAAAAGAGTGATTGATAATCCTACTAAATTCAGTCAAAGGGGTGAACAATACAGTCAAAAGACAAAGGGTTCTATCTCATTTGCAACAACTTAAGGTGGACGTGGCGTTCCTACAGGAAACCCACCTTTGTACTGCTAACATCACCAGCCTCAGGCGAAAGTGGGTTGGCCAGGTCTATCATTCCAAATTTAATGCCAAAGCTAGAGGAACGGCCATATTGATAAACAAAGCAATCCCCTTTCAGTCGCAGGAGGTGATTGGTGACCCTAATGGGCGATATATTATTGTTGTTGGAGAACTCTTCGCCAACCTTGTAATTTTGGTGAATGTGTATGCCCCTAACTGCGATATGAGTTATTTTTGGCCATACCCAAATTGGACAGTGTAGGAGGTGTAGTGTAGACAGTGTAGTGGGAGGTGACTTCAACCTAGTACTGGATGTCACCATGGATAGGTCCTCATCCATCCCCCAGCATCTTACTAGAGCAGCTGGGACAGTGCATGACTTCATGATTCAGTGTGGGCTCTCAGATGTTTGGAAATTTAAGTTCCCTCACACTAGAGCTTACTCCTTTTTCTCCCATGCACACCACACCTACACCCGGATTGATTACTTCCTACTGGATAATAGATTGTTGCCTAAGGTGAGACTCTGCCGCTATGATAGCATTGTTATATCCGACAACCTTTCTATTTGAGGTAGACCTTCCGAACCGCCCCCCATTAAATAGAACATGGAGACTTAACCCTCTTCTGTTGTCGGATGATAAGTTCATAGAACTCATCTCAGCCCAAATACAATTTTGTTTAGAGACAAATACTTCCCCAGATATTTCTTATGCTACATTATGGGAGACACTTAAAGCGTACCTTCGAGGCCACATAATAGCTTACTCTTCCACTATTAAAAAAGAAAAACATTCAAAATTAGATAGTATCTCTCGTCAGATTTTAGATATAGACTCACAATACGCTCAGTCTCCAACCCCAGACCTCTACAAGGAACGGTTGAGGCTACAAACCGAATTCAATCTTTTGTCCACAGACGATGCAACACTTATTTTTTGTTTTTTGTTTTTTTGTTCTCCTTTCTCTGTGTTATTGTGTTCGTTTATCTTACTTATTGATTGTTTATAATAATTGGCACAGTGATGTCTGTGGAATGGAGGTACGTTTGTAACCCTGTGGGTAAGAGGGTGGTGGGTGGGAGTATCAGGGTTTTTTTTTTTTTTCCTCCTTTTGTATTAACCTTGTTCAAAATCAATAAAACATATTAAAAATGTATACAGCATATTTCAAATCAGGGAAAAAAAGGGTGAAAAAGTAAGTAAGTAAGGAAGTAAGTAAGTAAGGAAGTAAGTAAGTAAGTACATTTCGCATTAGCCAAGGCTGGCTTGAACTGGTGTTGGCAGTCTTGCTTCAACAGTTTGGTTGTTTTTTTTTAGCGTTGTTTTGTTGTAACTCCCGAGTTTAACATGCTGATTTCTTTGATATTATACATCTATGGCATAAAAGAAATATACGTTAAAACAAATGTCAATAAATCAGATTCTGGTCATTGGTTGGTTTACGGCATTATGGCTTTGGAGGGCAGTATATACCTTGATCTTCCATTACTGTTTTTGTTACTGTGTTTATGAAGAAGTTAAATGGTTATTAGACATCAGAGTTGTTTCGTATAACAACAAAATTAGCCAAGAAAGCTCATGTTTCATGTTTTGTGTTAAATAAACTAGACAGAAGGTTTTCCACCAGTTCGGACCAAAAATTAAAAAAATCTAAAATGGGCCACATTTTTCATATTGTTCCATAACAATTGAGAAGCATTAAAGTTGACAATGTATACTAACAGGATTTACAGTACACTGAACTGCCAGCAGTCTGCTACATTTCTGGCCATAATTACAGAGACACTACCTGTTGTTGGAGCTACTCTGCTGTCATTAGATTTCGCCACAAACAATGCCTGGAGTTGCTGGGACTGCCTGGCTGTTGGCGGAGTTGTGCCCGCATATCAGACACGCTGTAAACACACTGTTGAAAGGATGACAGTTCCTTCAGGGCCAGAGAGTACACATGATAGGCTGGCGATTCTAATAAGTACCAGGAAATGAAAAGGAAAGTGTGTGTTTGTTTCTCCGTGTGTGTGTGTGTGCATGTGCATGTGTATAAAATATAAATAACAAAACAGTATTTGTGAGACATAATATAGATTGTGCTGATCTAAGCAGGGGAATACTGTGTTTGTGTGTATGTAAGTGATAGTGAGCGTCCCCCACAGAAGCTGCAGTAAAAACCCACAGCAGCAATGAAGAATAATGTGTCACTTAATATTTACATATATTTTCAGCCAGTCGTCGTTGTATTATGCTTTTCCCTCACTCTGTGTATGTTTATATTTGCCTTTATCTCCTGAGAGAAAAATGTGTGCGTGGCCGCAGTGCAATCTAGATCAAATCTCTTCTGCTTGAAGCTACCTGCTGAGGGACAAATCAATTCAATTTCTGGGGTGTTGGTGTCATGCTCCCTACAAAGAGGATGAGAAGAGGAGGAGGAAGAAGAAGGATAGCTGATTCATCAGCTGTCAGTGAAACAACAGCAAAACTCATCACCAAGATGAGAGCAGAGGACACACACACACACACACACACACACAAAGATCTGCAGCATTTAGGACTGAAGAGTGAGAGATTAGCTGGGGTGAGCTGGGTGCTTTGAGCACTTCTCTACAGCAGAGGGCGCTCCATTTATACAGAACAGGCAGCTCCACAAAAGGAAAAGGTTACTAACATGCTCAACAGCACTTCAGCTGTGACTTGATTCAGTCGTGTTGATCTCTCATCATTCAGAAATACAAGGAAAATGCCCGGTAGCAGAAATGTACCCAGGGACAGAGAACAAACTAACCTTACTCCTCTGCTTTAAAGCTTCTGTGTGACAGTTTTCCATACAGATGTCCTTAATATTAAATTGCAGCCTTTTTCTTTGGTAGGTATATTTGGCATTTCAAATGTCACACACAGCAATCAACCAGATATTATCTTTTTTTCTGGTGGCAGGTTGTTATTCCTTTAAGTAGGCTCACTAGTTCCACGTATTTCTTAAAAAAATAGTCAGATGCCCATATTAAAAAAAAGATTGATACAGGTTTTACTTGCAGTCATCACTCCTGTTCATACTGGTCTTTAAGAGATCTCTTCCCAATGCATTTCTAATGTAAGAGATGGGGGAAAAAAACTCCAGTCCTCATTCCATAAGAAGAATCCGCAAGAACGCATGTATTTCAGTGTTTCAGTGTTCGTATGGGCACCTGACTACTGTTTTACGGTAGACTTGAAAGATTTTGAACTTATCCTTTAAGGAGATCAAATACACAGTCAAAGGATCAGTCATGAAGTTTTTCTCAGATCGGAACAAGCCCTTCCAAGGCAACAAATGCATCCTGATTAATGGGTGAAGTTAAGGCTTCAATTATTCCAATCTGACCAAACAAAAACTTCTGATCATATTTGAAACAACGACTGTGTGCTGTAGGCTGCTCTATGACACAGGTGCCACCCCTGCCTGAATCATTTTGCTTTGCATTCTCTTTTAGTTGCTGTAGATGTGCAGTATATGAAATGTGATTTATTGTCGTTCCTATTCTGTATATTATCCAGTCACTTACAGTACTTTGTACAAAGTCACTACCTTTGATATTGAATTGATTTTCATAATGACTACAGCTGTCCAGATTGGGTGGGTACATTCTTGTTCATATTCTCTCACTCTTGTTTTTGTGTGCTGTTTTTAATCCATCTCTATTCGGTTAAGTTCATGTTCACTTTAGTATTTAGTATTGTCAGACTAATGAAGGGCATTAGAAAAATATAACAATCGATGCAGCAGAATCAGAGGTATTGTCTTTTTTATTCCATGTATTCTTCTTCCTTGTCAAAACCGGGCGCCTACATTACCCATAATGCAACTTGACTGATGACAGTTCGGTGGGAGACTTGCGTGTGTCATGCTAGCAGCAGTGGCTAATGTAGCCTTGATTCTGAAGCAAAGTTGAGGAGCGGTCTACAGAGGTCTGGTAAGCTCACTTCTTTCTAACTTCACAACCCTACATTTCTTTCATTTTCAAACTTGATGTCTTTGGCCCCAACTGACACTGATACATGTCCTCAAGTGATGTCACTTGAGTCAGACTTCACACAGCTGCCTTTGGAGACACAAAAGGTTTAACTCAACTTGTGTACATATGCACTCCCAAACACCGTTAATGTATAAAATTAGTGGAGTTCCACTTTGAAGGAAAAAAAAGGCGAAGAGTGAAAACAGAAGGAGAGAGAAATAAAGCCAGTGTGGGGATGTAGATATCCTCTGGCAAGTCCCAACAGGTCATCAAGTTAGACTTCTGAACAAAGATAGACCACAAACGCACACCATCTGCAACTGATGGTGTGTGTGTGTGTGTATGTATGTGTGTGTGTGTGTGTGTGTGTGTGTGTGTGTGTGTGTGTGTGTGTGTGTGTGTGTGTGTGTGTCTCAGAGTGAGAGTGTGTGATGTAATGAAGTAAAATGCCCTCTGTCATCTTCCACATGCATCTGAGTGACATTCCCTACTTGTGTTTACAGCCTGTTTTATCGTGGTATGTGTACTATACACAATGTTATCTAATCTCATTATCATTTGCCACACACACACACACACACACAATAATTATTATCATCACCACCAACATTGCATGGAGAAAGCTGGGGGAATGTTCACATGGATCCACCGGTACATTTAAATGCTGGATTCATTCACAGCAGAAGATTGTTGTGATGTTCGTTCAGCGCTGCAGCATTTCTTCTCCTTTCCTTTCCATCCCACTGCCCAACATGCTCCCAAAACAACAGCAGTAGGGCAGCAAGTGTAGTTTACACCAGCAAAGTGTCTTTAGAATTATATTTCAAATGATGTTCACCCTTTGGACAGTGATGCTTCAGATGGTTCAGGCTGCTATATGGAGCATATACTGTTAGTATTTCTTTTAATAGGGCAGATATAATGTACTATCTAATCCCAAAAGGTACCAATGTATAGTGTGATGTGAAGTGTGAGTCATCTAGTGTTTTAGTCCCATTAGAAATGCCCCAGGGAAATTGTCCTGAGTAGTCCAATCAGTGGACTGGTGCTCAGACTACAGTAC
The DNA here is from genome assembly GCF_008315115.2 of Sander lucioperca. Taxonomy (NCBI): domain Eukaryota; kingdom Metazoa; phylum Chordata; class Actinopteri; order Perciformes; family Percidae; genus Sander; species Sander lucioperca. The sequence continues at coordinate 44,591,550 of NC_050177.1, forward strand.
AGTGGGTACGGAAAGTATTCAGACCCCTTTACATTTTTCACTCTTTGTTTCATTGCAGCCATTTGCTAAAATCAAATAGTTCATTTTATTTCTCATTAATGTACACTCAGCACCCCATCTTGACAGAAAAAACAGAAATGTAGAATTTTTTGCAAATTTATTAAAAAAGAAAAACTGAAATATCACATGGTCATAGGTATTCAGACCCTTTGCTGTGACACTCATATTTAACTCACATGCTGTCCATTTCTTCTGATCCTCCTTGAGATGGTTCTACTCCTTCATTGGAGTCCTGCTGTGCTGCACACACCTGTCTATATAAGACCTTACAGCTCACAGTGCATGTCACAGCAAATGAGAATCATGAGGTCAAAGGAACTGCCCAAGGAGCTCAGAGACAGAATTGTGGCAAGGCACAGATCTGGGCAAGGTTACAAAAGAATTTCTGCAGCACTCAAGGTTCCTAAGAGCACAGTGGCCTCCATAACCCTTAAATGGAAGAAGTTTGGGACGACCAGAACTCTTCCTAGACCTGGCCGTCCAGCCAAACTGAGCAATCGTGGGAGAAGAGCCTTGGTGAGAGAGGTAAAGAAGAACCCAAAGATTACTGTGGCTGAGCTCCAGAGATGCAGTGGGGAGATGGGAGAAAGTTCCACAAAGTCAACTATCACTGCAGCCCTCCACCAGTCGGGGCTTTATGGCAGAGTGGCCCGACGGAAGCCTCTCCTCAGTGCAAGACATATGAAAGAGTTTGCCAAAAAACACATGAAGGACTCCCAGACTATGAGAAATAAGATTCTCTGGTCTGATGAGACCAAGATTGAACTTTTTGGCGTTAATTCTAAGCGGTATGTGTGGAGAAAACCAGGCACTGCTCATCACCTGCCCAATACAATCCCAACAGTGAAACATGGTGGTGGCAGCATCACGCTATGGTGGGGGGGGGTTCAGCTGCAGGGACAGGACGACTGGTTGCAATTGAAGGAAAGATGAATGCGGCCAAGTACAGAGATATCCTGGAAGAAAACCTCATCCAGAGTGCTCAGGACCTCAGACTGGGCCGAAGGTTCACCTTCCCTCCAGACAATGACCCTAAGCACACAGCTAAAATAACAAAGGAGTGGCTTCGGAACAACTCTGTAACCATTCTTGACTGGCCCAGCCAGAGCCCTGACCTAAACCCAATTGAGCATCTCTGGAGAGACCTGAAAATGGCTGTCCATCAACGTTCACCATCCAACCTGACGGAACTGGAGAGGATCTGCAAGGAAGAATGGCAGAGGATCCCCAAATCCAGGTGTGAAAAACTTGCATCATTCCCAAGAAGACTCATGGCTGTACTAGCTCAAAAGGGTGCTTCTACTCAATACTGAGCAAAGGGTCTGAATACTTATGACCATGTGATATTTCAGTTTTTCTTTTTTAATGAATTTGCAAAAAAAAAATTCTGTCAAGATGGGGTGCTGAGTGTACATTAATGAGAAATAAAATTAACTTTTTTGATTTTAGCAAATGGCTGCAATGAAACAAAGAGTGAAAAATTTAAAGGGGTCTGAATAATTTCCGTACCCACTGTATGTTCAGCGGCAGTACAATACAACTAAAAATGTTCACTGAAACACTGTTCCTGACCTTTTTAGCATTGCAGTGCACTCTGTTCCAAGGCACACCTTATTATTGACTGCTTGGAAATATCACAGATAAGTCCGGTACATCTTATGAGTAGATGTGAAGAAATAGATAAAGAGCTGCTGGCCGAGAGGCAAACCGTATTAAAAACTTTATGGTAAAAAACTGCACTAGGCTAATTGTATTTAATGACAATGAAGATAGTGTGATGTCTCTGTGTTCAGAATTGATATTCCTTGAACTAGAGAGCCAGAAAAGCTCATAATACAACATTTCCTTTGAAAATGGGGCCAATTTTAACTGCTCCACATGCTTTGTTGCCACATATAAATTGGTATGATTAGTACTATAGTCACTAGTCACTAGTACTGAATTGAGATAGTGTGTGATGGCTTGTTACATAGCATGGTATATTTTGCATACACAAAATAAGAACATTTTTGAATAGGCAGTGAAAATATCACCCACATTTCTTAATTTCTTAAAACACAAACTTGAGTCGAGGCATTTCAGGCTTTCTCCCTTCTTTTTATGGTTCTTACATTCATTTTACTGATCTGTGCAATATTATATTATTATTAAGATCAGTGCACTATATTTATCTATCACAACCTACCTCCCCTTGTTTTATGATTAAAGTTGGTATACGACATTGTCTGTGGTTGACTGTGTGTGATTTACATGTTATATATGGATGTGTGCAATATAGTTTCTTTAAAGCAACACTGAGAGGGGCATTCACAATTTTGTTGTATTCATTGTAATATATTGACAATAAAGCCTTCTTATCTTATCTTATCATACAGAACCATAAAGGGTTCATGGAGAGCTATTTTACCATAATTCTAAAGAGACATTAAATAAAGATGGTTCTTGGAAGGGCAATATAGGCTCTGTTCAGCAGGGCCGAGCGATATTTGAGTGTTTCTTTAGTTAGTGATGTGACTGCCTTCTGCAATTAGATCAATATTCATTACACATAAAGCTGCAACACTCATTCTGATGAATTATATTCTTACATGTCAAAACTTTGTAGATATGTTATATTTTTATGTTTTCACGATATAATGAGAACATGATGTCATGAAGAAGCCACAAAACAGCAATAACAGTAGGCTTAAGATTGATAAATATCCTGTTATTAATTCAGGAAAATTATATTGAACATGTGTATCCCAATGTTTCGTGAAGTGAAAATCACAATGTAAAATGTTGACACTGCCTACAAGAATAAAATTATTCTTGATTTTATACAAACTTCCTCCTAAATTATGTTTTTTAATTCAAAAAGTGTAAGAGTTTGAGTTGCTGCAGTTCCATATAGAAGCATTAAAACCATGTGTCATAAATTACAGGAGCTGGATAATAATGAATAATAATTTGATAGAAATTATGTCTACGGATAGGAGTTTCCATTTTAAATGGATGCATTTGAACCGATCATCAGTCTTAGCGTTGACCCTGTGGTAAGAAACTTACTGCGACACTTGGCACAGCGTCCCTTGTCGTACTCCAGCAGGTCGAGGGTCCGGCTGACAGATCGTCTCTGCCCACTCTCCCTCAGCCGAGCAGCCTCCTCTTTGGCGTAGACCCCCAGCTCCTGGGTGTAGCGCCCATACATCTGGAAACCGACACAGTAAGGTTATTATCTTTAATATTCAATATATAAACACATTCCACAGGCCCGTCCCACAAGCAAAAACAGAGAGAACATTTATTTCATTTTTATTTTTCCAAAATAGAAATTCATTGATTTGGCATTTAAACAACCATATTGCTGGTTCAGCATCTTCTTCACAAATCAAATATGGACAATATGTGAATAAAGTGAGTTGGTGAAAGAATCAGAGCGATATATAGAGAAACTGGTGTGGCAGAGAGAGAGAGACAGTAGCAAAGACAGATACAGTGCAGTGCTGCTAACTGGCTGTGGTTACTTTTCTTAAACCTTATCATAACCTGGAGTACCTCTGGACCATCACGGCCCCCATAAAAGGTCAGAGATCAGAAAAACAATAAATTGAAAAAAATACTTTAAGGAAACACACACACACACACACACACACGCACGCCCTCACAGACTCAGCAATGAACCGAATAACGTCTCATTGGCTTCAAACTGTTCAACCTTAACTGTAACCCTAGCCCAACAACCCACACACACACACAAATACACACAAATAAAGTCAAGTCAGCAGTACAAGAGACAGGAAGCGCCAAGTTTTGTACTGTACACCGCCCAGACACCAGCTCCCTCTTCCATGGTGGTGGACAGGAAAGGAGGGCACTAATGATTTCCTCTTGGCCACCAGTCACAACAAAGCGAGGTATTTAAACCCGCCTCAACAAAGTCGTCAAGGCTTTTCATTAATTTCATTTCAGCAGCATGAAAGTAGCTGATGAGACATTTTTCTTTTCCTGGGATTAGAAAAATAAACGCGTGTAAAGACTTTGATTTGTGCCAGGTCCTGCCTGCAAGATGTCAGAAGCCCTTCCTTCCAGCAGCACATCGACGACCTCGCCACCTGGTTCAACGGCAGCTTCCTTGACTGTCTGACTGTTGACTTAATGTCAGAAAGAGCAAAGAGCTGTGTGGGAGTAGGCAGCTCGTCTTTCAGCCTTTTATTATGAAGGGGAAAGGAAGTGGAGCAGGACACTCAATTTAAATATCTTGGAACAATTATTGCCAATAAACTCACCTTTCAGACCAATGCAGACTGCACTGAGAAAAAGGCAAGGCAGCGGCTCTCTCTCCTCAGGAAAGTGAGGGCCAGCAAACACACCCTGACCATGGTATACAGGTCACTCACTGAGAGTATTCTCACCCTAACATTGTGTCCTGGTATGGGATCTCTCAGTTAGACAGATGAATTAGCTGACCCAGGTGGGTAACCAGGCCAGCAAGATCATTGGAAATAAACAAGTTCAACTTCAAAACCTATACAACCAGTCAACCCGGTCTATAATGACCCCACTCACTCCCTGCACTCATCATTCCAGCTGTTGACATCTGGCAGGAGACTCAAGGTCCCCCTAGCTAGAAAAAATGGGTACAAGAAGTAATTTGTGCCCTCTGCTGTGACCATCCTAAACAGAGACATAATAAATGAGCGCTGCCGCTGTCGAAAATGTATTTTATGTATTTTAGCTGCCGTTTACTGTCCGTTTTCCTGTATTGCCAGAATGCCAAAGGCAAATTTCCATTTCATGTAATGGACAATAAAGTTTTCTTATCTTATCTTATCAAAACACAGCATATTTGAACTTCCTAGAATACAGACGTAACTCTTTAAAACCCTGTGGTGCACAGTTGAAGTCCACAGTGTGAGTGTTCAGTGTCATATGGAAACAGGGAATGACTGAATATACAGTACTCTACTGTAGCCTCATTCCTAAATGCATAGTGTTAGACTATCCAACTTCATAAAAGTCCATCTGCTTGTGAGAGGGCCAAGAGTGTATCAGACTACATGCAGTTTTTCAAATGGAATACAGTCTGTTGGGCACATTTCAGCAGAATCTGCATGTCTTAGCTGTAGTGGATTCTCATTTTTTTAAATAATCATATCACGCACAAGCTTAACATTTTATTTTGCTTTATTTGTGTTGCTGTTGCCTTTGTTGTACTTGGTGTTGATATTGGTGGTGGCAATGTTATTGGTGTTATTGTTGGTGGTGGTGGTGTTGGTTACAACACTAATGTGACCCAAATAATAATTAATAATGATAAATATGGCAAGAAAATGTGGTATAGAAACTGGTTAGAAACCTTATTTTTATGATGAAAATGAGACTTTGATAAGACAGATAGGGTTAGGCCGATCGACGATGCCATCGTCCATACCAACACCGGGGCGTGGGTTTGCGGTGGCACTAAAGGAATTAATTGCATGCTTAAAAAGTAACAATTCTGATTTATCAACATGGCATAGATTGATTTTGCGAGTAGAAGGTAGACACTGGGGCTGTCATTTTTCCCAAAATCAAGTCAGAACAGATTGACTAAATCTCCATGCATGTCAGGAAAAAACTGACCCTAGAAGCAGGCTTACATTTCTTGGAACCTGGCCCCTATGGCCTGGCGGAAGAAAAGTGTTTAGATAACATACACACAGGCACGTCACACCAGAGGTGAAAAGAGTACAACAATATTCTACTTAAGTAAAAGTACTATTACTTTGATGAACTTTGACTTTAGTACAAAAAAAATCTGGTCCAGTAAAAGTAAAAAAGTAGCTCATTCAATTTTTACTCAGGGTGAAAGTTACTTAGTTACTTTTTAACAACGAGGGGAGATATACTTTTTGATATTTATACTTATTTAATATCTTATTTATACTTGTTATACTTTGATGAAATTGCTGTCTTTTGCGATTTGATAAGGGCACAAAGCCATTTTGATTAGTTAGATTGGTTAGTTTGCTGACAGATACTTTGCCAAAGAAATGTTAGTGCTTTTTTATTTACCTTTTACTCAGTAACAGATGTAATTTAAAATGTAGCAAAGTACAATACTTCAAACAAAACATACTTAAGTAAAAGTAAAATTACAGATTTTAAAAACTACTTTAAAAAATAAAAGCACACAAAAACACACAATACAATTTCCAGCAGCCTCTTTGTCACTGGTACCAGCACTCACATCAGCAACAGTGCAAACTTTATTAAATGGATCAGGCCAAACATGATGGTTTCTCACTTTTTCTCAATGCCATTACAAAATCATCTAGAACAATACAAATTGCACAAGCCTGAAAACAATATTGCTGTATGTCTCTACTTAAGGCCTTAAGAATGGTTCAAACTAAGTGTTTGTTGAATGGTCCAACAGTGTGTGAAACCCCCAAACTGGCGCTCAATTCGGAGGCACTGCGTCCAACAATTTTCGGAACTTTCCAAAGCAGACAATATAACAAAATTGGAATTAAAGGTGCAGTAGGTAAGACTTATAAAACTAACTTTCTGTCATATTTGCTGAAACTGACCCTATGTTCGAGTAGAACTACATGAAGCAGCTAATTTAAAAAACTATCTGGCTCCTCTGGCACCACTTACAGCCTGTAGTGAGATTTGCAAAAATCCACAGCTCCCTGTTCAGATGCACCAATCATGGCCGAGGGGTCTAACTGCGTGTCAATCACTGCTCATGCTCATGCATTCATTCTCCCTTGTGGTAGAAGGGGCTTATGAGAACGTTTTGGGCTTTAGCAGAAAGGGGGGAGGGACTGAGAAGTTGTTGTTGTTCATATTTTTTGGCTAAGACCTGGATCTTCCCAATCCTACCTACAGCACCTCAAGTGACCACCTGCCTGTTCCAAGATGACCACTTGTCCCGAGTGTTCTCTCTTTTCCCCTCCCTCTGAAGAGCTGATGAAAAGACCCCCATCCCCTCAGTGGGGAGCACCTGAAAATGCCTGACTCAGGCTTATCCAAGGATCTGTGGAGTTATGTGTTGGTTCAAAGCTCTGAGTTGTGATCCTGATGTCAGCTGTGGCCATTCCTCTGCAGTGTTGGATAATATTTAGATATGTATATCGATTCTGATTGAGATTGTGCTCATCAATTCTGGTTCTTACTGAATACTGTTTGCTATTTGTGACATTAAATAGGTAAGAACAGAAACACAAAATATTTTCTAAGCAAAAACCATCTTTATTTTGAAATAAAATACATATTCTCTCTCTTCCTATGCAAAAACATTGTTTTGTACTTGGGTTGAATGTACAGTACTACTGTTAATTATTCTCAGGCAATATGAGTACAACTAAAAACATCAACAATTTTGTGACGATTTTGCAGGAAATCCTCTTGATAGACAGACTTCCACCCTTGCATAGTTATTTTTATGCAGTGATTACATTTTGTTCCATCATGTATGCCTTTTGACAAGTTTAGCAATACTTTTGAGCACTAGCTTGTAACCACTGATATAGACCACACTTCACTTTAAAGAATAGATAACTTCACTTCAAAGAATGGATAAGCAAAGACAAAAAGCTTCCTGATAAATCCCTTTTCCTAAAAATATACAGCTGGTTCCAATTCAAAGCCCTTTCTCAACACCAAAATGTATTCGGTAGAAAGGATTAATTGACTGACAAGCCTCAAAATACCTCGCCAGATCCATGTAAAAGTCCAATATGGGAGTAAGAAAGGAATGAACACAAACGGACAAAAAAATCAAGAAGGGAAACATTTGGGGAGCGATTTGGGGTTTCCGACATGAAATGCCAACCGCTGTTCTACCCAAGATGCCATTCTGCATGGCATTCTTGGCCACATTCATGATAGCCAACCCTAAGTTTTAATTACGGAAGGAGACCTCAAACGCAAAGCAAACTCAAAAGACCCAAAAAACAAGAGGGCAGAAATAGACTTTCTGAGATGCACCCCCTTCAAACTCGCATCCAAGCGGAGGAAGAAAACAAACAGACCCATCCAGAACAAAGGCATTAGTGGTTGAAAGCCTATCATTATGTTGAGCATAGTCAGAAACGGGCGCTCGGCTGAGCCTGCCTGCCTGGGTTAATTGATCCCAGATGAATGGGTTGTCCTGGATTCATTGTCCAGGCTGCTGGGGCAAAGGCCAGGGCACGGGTGACGAGTTATTCCAGCATCGATATAAGGGATATTAGTCCCTGAAAGAACCAGGAGACACTACAAAGCAAGATAAAAATGTGACTTGTTGCGAGGCCATAAGACATTTATACCCAAGAGTTCCACTTTCAAAATGTATCATGGAAGAAACAACACAGGTCAATGTCTAACTGACAAACCTGCATTAAAAGCAGGGTTTCATTAGTATTTATATACACTTTTTTATACATTTTTGAAATGGTCTTTACACCCCGACTTATTGGATCTGAAAAAAGAGCGAAAAAGATCCGTCATCTGTAGCTGCTGTAATCCTGTAAAAACGTCCACCAATCACTCCCTCGCGGTTCGCTTAGAAAGAACCAATGAAATGCCTCCTTGCCCCGCTGTGCGTACTCTACCCCTCCCGTGTACGAGCCTGAGCTCAATGCGTGTCATCACCGCATTGACAACAGTAGTCCTGTTTGTTTTAAACATTTGGTATGAAAATATGTTTGCTTAAATGTGAATGAGACATGAAGTAAAATTGCTGCCCCTTTGAGGCGACATCTAGCTCACCCAGTGGAGTGTGCGCCACATGTTTTTGGCAGCGGCCCGGGTTTGAGTCCGACCCGCAGCCCTTTACGGTGTGTCGCCCCCCTCTCTATCCCCTTTCTTGTATTCAAGCTGTCCT